>NW_027248374.1:0-300000 GCF_041260155.1 Ptychodera flava
CACCCGATCCAGACAAAATGAAGGCCGTCAGAGAAATGAGCCACCCTAGCGACGTGAAAGACCTGCAGAGCTTTCTCGGACTGGTAAACTACCTGAACAGGTATATACCCTGCTTGGCAGAGCTCACAGCGCCACTACGGGACCTCTGCAAGCAAGATTCAGAATTCATATGGGGTCCTGAGCATGATCGCGCATTCAACCATATCAAAGCGGAGATCTGTGCAGCACACAACCTCCCATTCTACGATCCATGAAGCCGCTGACGCTACAAGTAGACGCGTCCAGCAGGGTGCTAGGTGCCGCCCTCATACAAGACAAACGCCCGATCGCATTCGCGAGCAAAGCGCTGACTGATACAGAAACACGCTACTCAAATATAGAGAGAGAACTGCTAGGCATAGTATATGGCCTAGAACGCTTTCACGAGTACGTCTTTGGTCGACGTGTAACGATTGAGACTGATCACCGACCACTGGTAAGCATCGTGAAGAAAAACATAGCGAACGTCACCCCAAGACTCGCTAGGATGCTGTTACGCACACAGCCGTACAACTTCACGCTAGAGTATGTCACCGGAAAATGCGTGCCGCTAGCCGACGCATTGTCACGCGTTGACCCTGTGAAGGGGGAAAGGTGAAAGGCCTTGATGTAACGGTACACGAAATGCACTTTAACGCATCATCTGCACGACTTGATCAGTTCCGTGAAGAAACTACACGCGACACCGAGCTCATGGCACTACGAGACGTCATCATGACGGGATGGCCAAACACGCGCTCAGAGTGCCCCGCCCACCTACTACCGTACTGGACATTTCGGGAGGAGCTTGGAGTGTCTGATGGAATCGTAGTTAAAGGCAACAGAATCGTTGTACCTCAGTCGCTACGCAAAATGGTACTAGAGAAAATACACTTAGCCACCAAGGCATAGAGAAATGCAAACTACGCGCTAAATCGGTAGTCTACTGGGTTGGTATGTATAATGACATCGATAAAATAGTTCGTCAATGCTCTATCTGTCAGAAATACCAAGCATCACAACCCAAAGAGCCACTACACTCACACGATGTACCCCCAGGTCCGTGGCATACGCTGTCATCAGACTTGTTTCACTGGGAACAATCCACTTATTTGTTAGTGGCTGATCAATACTCGAAATTTCCATTGGTAAGAAAGTTGAACAATCTCTGCTCGAGATCGATCATCAATCACCTGAAATCAATATTCGACGAGCACGGTATTTGCCAACGCCTACTCTCCGATAATGGCCCACAATACGATTGTCGAGAGTTCAAGGAGTTTGCTAGAAATTACGGATTTGAGCACGTACGTCATCACCTCATTTTCCATCAAGCAATGGCTTCATCGAGAGACAAGTACGCACAGTGAAGGACGTGTTTACTAAAGCCTGCGAGACTGGCACAGACCCACATCTAGCGATGTTATGTCTACGAACAACGCCAATCGATCATAACCTACCGTCGCCGTGTGAATTACTGAATTTCGCGCATGTATCGCTCTAACCTACCGAGCAAGATACCGACTGGTGTTAGTCGCCATGGCAACATCTTACAGCGGCGCCAAGACACTGTAAAGAGACACTGGGAGCATAGTCGCCCATTGCCGGAACTAGCGCCACAACAACCTGTTCGCGTACAGAACCCGATCAACAGAACTTGGGAACCGGGCAGAGTTGTTGCACGCACCGACGAACCACGTTCGTATACAGTTGAGACTCCAAGAGGCGTATACAGATGCAATAGACGCCACATCAGACCAACAGCGGAGAACTTCAGCGAGGAAGACTTGCGAACATCTGACTACGATGATAACCCCGTTGATACTGCGTCTGAACCGCATATCACAACGACGTCCACGCCCTTGAAGAAACCGGACTCAGCTGAACCTGTGGTCCGACGTTCACAACGTGTATCCAAGAGACCACAGCGTTTGGACTTATGAACTAGAGAGTCTGATCTCTTGTTGTTATTTCAGTGCCTCAGTATTGAGAGTTCTCATTGAATCGGAACGATCATTTTCATGAGATGGGACTTCTCTTTTTGAAGCACTGCCGTTCGTTTTCTTTTTTTAAACACAGGGGATGTTGTGTTATTGAGTTAATTAATTTATGCATGCTGATTGTATCGTTTCATATATGCAAATGTAGTCACATGATAAAGTTCCCCGCCATCCGGTATATATGCTCTCCCCACCATGGCATGGCGGATGCGCATGTAGCATGTCTACGTCTCTTGAATAAAGTTTACTTGTTGGTGTTCAACTAAACGTCAGTCGTCCAGTCGTCACAATCGATAGAATCGAACCCAAATGTTCACCCAAGAACGCAACATGGTGTCAGGAGTGGGATCCAGCCGATAATCTGTATAATATCATCTACATATCAAATTTATATCATTAATAATAGTGAATTATTATAGTTTACCTCCTAAAAGCATAGAGGCTCTATAGATTTGTTTTCTTTGTTCAAATTATCGTCAACATTACCATTTCGATTATGATGTAAACTAGAACTTTTTCAACCAAGGGTTGATTAATGCGTTTCACACCAGGCATTGTCGAGATCCATGGCTCAAAATAAAGTTTACATCCATTTACCAAGCACAATGCAAGGTGCAATTACACTCTCGAGTGAAGTCGACCGTCATACACTTGCACAAAGAGAATGGCAACCACTGTCAATTAAGCAATGGCATACCACATTACGGCACACATAGAAAACAGTCAGTTGACTCCGCATACGTTGGAGAGAACATGTCACAAAACTCTAATTTTAACGACTTTTTGTGTTTTACAACAGCAAGAACAATTATTTTGCGATGTTTGGCGGATTTTCAAGGGTTTTCAGAAAACAAAATTCACATAGTTGAAGGACTTAAAATTGTTGTAGGTGTGTACAGACGTAATGAAATACCTTTTCAAGCTTTAATTGTCCAGAGCTTAGTTAATTCAACCGCTGGTGCACTTGCCCATCGACGGGAAGCATATTAATTTTACTTGCCCAACGCAAAATTCACCAGCCAC
Organism: Ptychodera flava; assembly: GCF_041260155.1. NCBI lineage: Eukaryota > Metazoa > Hemichordata > Enteropneusta > Ptychoderidae > Ptychodera > Ptychodera flava. The sequence continues at coordinate 3,042 of NW_027248374.1, forward strand.
GGCCGGGCGTCGGGCGATAGGAATTTTTGAGCCCTGTACTGGCTAATGAATTGCAAGTATTTACTATTATTTAAATCACGCAGGCTGCGGTTTTGCTTTGTTTTCAAAATGTCACAACATGCTTTTATCTTGTGCCTTATCACAGATGGCAACAACATGTCAATCTTCCCCCTCTACTGTCTATGGTCAAGTGTACAAAAGCTGCTGTCATCGATATGGGGATTAGCAAATCACAAGTTTGGATTCACGCTATGTTTTCATTCATGCCAAAATGTCGCAATTAGTTGTTTTATTTTGCTAATGAGTTTTTCCGCCGTCAGACAACGCATTTTCCTTCAGTGTTCTTTCATTAAAGCCGTAGGATCGATGACATGATGACCCAAAATTTAGTGGTACAAAAGCACCACCAGAAAAAAAAATTGGTGGTAGATTGATAGGTTTTAGTGGCAAATGCCACCATTGCCACCAATTATTTCGAACACTGTATATAATATATATATATATATATATATATATATATATATATATATATATATATATATATATATATATATATATATATATATATATATATATATATATATGAGCCATTCCACAATAAAGTGCAACTTTTATCATGTCCATCTTTGTGTCTGTGGCTTTTAAAACTGTTGCTGTACAATAACCTGTCTAAGGTATTTTTAGTCAGCATTATACCTTGGGACATAGAAAAAATAGAATGGTAGATTATGAGCTAATAAAAATAGCGTCAATGATGACACTGTGCTCCTCAGTGCATTTAGCGGTAGGGATGCAAGGAGAGAGGTTTGGGGAATGTTGCTGAGAAAGATGCAAAGAAAGGTTGAAATGTGAAACTGTAATAAACATATTGGTTTTTTAGCAGTGAGCGTCCAGCTTGGTAAACATGCCATCTTGTACATGAAGGCAAAAAACATAATTTTCACATGTCCGCCAAACTTGGAATTTGCATAGATGTACATAATTCATCCAAATTGATTTATCTGCAAGATTTTGTATGTTCCTTGCTACAAAATTCTGACCCTATTGAATTATAACAGGAAAACATGCACGCATGATTGGACAGTGTGGACTGTGTATTGGATGCACTACATCTGCCGTGATGATGGATTGCCAGACGACCAGACTGCATCAAAGAACTGTAGTTTAAAACGAAAATATAATTCTAAACAAGTCATTGACAATGACATAGTAATAGGAGTATTAGTCTTGATGGGGCAGGGAAATGTGGTCATTAAGAAGTATCACTGGATTGATATGTTGAGATCTATGGGCACATAGGTCTATGTCATTGTTCCCAATTTGAAACACATGAGGCATGTCTAAGTTATTGTTCTAATTGGGAAAAAAGATCAGACCTGTAGCTGTATTGGCCAGCCAAGAAATACATATGCGCATAATAAATGAGTAAAAGATGTCACATCTTAAGGTCTAATATCCTATCAAAATTGAAGGGTATAGAACTTGTGGTTACTGAGATATGCATATATATATGTATAATCAAGGTCAAAGGTCATTGAGGTCACGTGACATTTTGAAAAAAAATGTATTGCTAATAAATCCCTATATGCCAAAAATCAGACCTCTACCTCTATTCGCTTGCCCAGAATTAGATATGTGCATAATAAATGAGGTAAAGCGTGTGTTGTCATAAGGTCTCCCATCCTACTAAATATAAAGGACATAGCACTTGTGGGACTTATTTATTGACATAAACGTATATTGTAGGTAAAAATCAAGTTCACATGACATTTTGTCAAAAAATTTCTATCCTATAGTTATCCCTATATACGAAAAATCAGACTTCCAGCTGTATTGGCTTGCTCAGAATTAGATATGCACATAATTAATGAGGTACATTATGTGGCGTCATAAGGTCTCCCATCATACCAGATATGAAGGGTGTGGCACTTGTGGTTACTGAGTTATGGACAAATATGTATATTTGAGGTCAAAGGTAATTGAGGTCACGTGACATGTTGTCAAAAAAAAATTGTATTGCTAAGTTATCCCTATGTACCAAAAATCAGACCTCTAGCTCTATTGGCTCGCTCAAAATTAGATATGTGCATAATTAATGAGGTATAATATGTGGCGTCATCCCATCATACCATATATGAAGGGTGTAGCACTTGTGGTTATTGAGTTATGGACAAATACGTATATTTGAGGTCAAGGTCACCAATGTCACATAACATTTTGTCAAAATGTCTGAGATATCTGTGTGAAAGGATGGACGAACGGACACAATGACCCGGACACCATGACCCAATCAATAAGCCCCCGGACTTCATCTGTGGGGACTAAAAACTGTGTCACTGCATCCCTTTTGCACTAGAATACGATGAGAAACTAAATTTTTATTTTCTTGGCCTTATACATGGGCGTCTACGGAGAACTGAATTATACATGGGAGTCTATGGAGAACTGCCTTATACATGGGAGTCTATGGAGGTGTAAACTGAAAAGTCCTCCTAGTCTAACACGACCAAATTTGATCGTATTGTGAAACAAATCGACGTGCATCTGTATGGGGTAGGGTACAATTCTTGTGCAAAGTTTGAAAGAAATTGACCAGGGCATGTCTCAGTCTGATGTCTGCGTGAACGGACGGACGGACGTACGCACGCACGCACGGACAGACGGACATGACCCAATCTATAAGTCCCCCCAGACTTCGTCCGTGGGGACTGACACACTTTCTTCGTGTCATTGATGGCCTTGATTTTCTTTGGATATTGACTGGACACATTTATTAAAGACGTCACTTTAGCTTGTCAATGACAGTGAAATGATTTTTTTGCAGAAACTTGATCGGTCCAGCCAAGTACACATGCTTACTCATAACAGCTGGACTGCGATGATCACAACATTGTCTTGTGATATTCCGATACAAAATTAAAATAATTTTATTAATATGTCGCATTGACTATAAAGTTGCAAATGTTTCCTTGGGTGTTGAAACATGTTAGCATAGTGTACGTGTTACAAATCAACACACCAAACAGCAATGTTCATGTAAGAACAACCTGCTTGATTTCCATGGACTTTCTGGTCCGCCCATCACACTGTTATGTCTGTTTCCCCTCTAGCTTCCGAAAATTCTTGGTAAATTTAAAAATTCAGTATCAAAAGTTTTGAGTAAATTTCAAAATTGATTGTATAAATTAAATTGTCAGTTATTAACAAATTCCTTTGGATGCCAGGGCTCCCCCTAAGTCACCAAAACGATTAGCCAACTCATTAGCCAAATCAAAAATCTTTTAGCCATTTTGAGTAACTTTTAGCCAGTTTATGATCTCGAGTGTGGCAACAGCTTTCTCGTCATTCAGGAGTCCCTAATTTTACAAATCAAGACGTTTTGTATGATGTTCATGATGGTTTTTACATTAAAGAAATATGTGTTTAGTTTTTGCATTTATAATCTGTGTTTTTTGACATTTCAGGGATAGAAATCCTTTTTCATTTTTGGTGGTAAACTTTAAACACCAGAAATAAAATTAGATAGCAGTTGAATTCTAAAAATCTGGTAGCAATGTTAGGTGTATATTACAAGTGGTACAGATTGAATATTTCTACCACATTCAGTTAGTATTTACAGTATGATAGCTTTGTGATAAGTTACAGGCTTCTCATGTATGTTTCAACGATGAGAAGTTGGTGGTACGATGTAAAAGCATCTTATTCTACACGGTCACATTATCGGCGAGAATGGCATTTCACCCGATCCAGACAAAATGAAGGCCGTCAGAGAAATGAGCCACCCTAGCGACGTGAAAGACCTGCAGAGCTTTCTTGGACTGGTAAACTACCTGAACAGGTATATACCCTGCTTGGCAGAGCTCACAGCGCCACTACGGGACCTCTGCAAGCAAGATTCAGAATTCATATGGGGTCCTGAGCATGATCGCGCATTCAACCATATCAAAGCGGAGATCTGTGCAGCACACAACCTCCCATTCTACGATCCGATGAAGCCGCTGACGCTACAAGTAGACGCGTCCAGCAGGGTGCTAGGTGCCGCCCTCATACAAGACAAACGCCCGATCGCATTCGCGAGCAAAGCGCTGACTGATACAGAAACACGCTACTCAAATATAGAGAGAGAACTGCTAGGCATAGTATATGGCCTAGAACGCTTTCACGAGTACGTCTTTGGTCGACGTGTAACGATTGAGACTGATCACCGACCACTGGTAAGCATCATGAAGAAAAACATAGCGAACGTCACCCCAAGACTCGCTAGGATGCTGTTACGCACACAGCCGTACAACTTCACGCTAGAGTATGTCACCGGAAATGCGTGCCGCTAGCCGACGCATTGTCACGCGTTGACCCTGTGAAGGGGGAACCGGTGAAAGGCCTTGATGTAACGGTACACGAAATGCACTTTAACGCATCATCTGCACGACTTGATCAGTTCCGTGAAGAAACTACATGCGACACCGAGCTCATGGCACTACGAGACGTCATCATGACGGGATGGCCAAACACGCGCTCAGAGTGCCCCGCCACCTACTACCGTACTGGACATTTCGGGAGGAGCTTGGAGTGTCTGATGGAATCGTAGTTAAAGGCAACAGAATCGTTGTACCTAAGTCGCTACGCAAAATGGTACTAGAGAAAATACACTTAGCACACCAAGGCATAGAGAAATGCAAACTACGCGCTAAATCGGTAGTCTACTGGGTTGGTATGTATAATGACATCGATAAAATACTTCGTCAATGCTCTATTTGTCAGAAATACCAAGCATCACAACCCAAAGAGCCACTACACTCACACGATGTACCCCCAGGTCCGTGGCATATGCTGTCATCAGACTTGTTTCACTGGGAACAATCCACTTATTTGTTAGTGGCTGATCAATACTCGAAATTTCCATTGGTAAGGAAGTTGAACAATCTCTGCTCGAGATCGATCATCAATCACCTGAAATCAATATTCGACGAGCACGGTATTTGCCAACGCCTACTCTCCGATAATGGCCCACAATACGATTGTCGAGAGTTCAAGGAGTTTGCTAGAAATTACGGATTTGAGCACGTTACGTCATCACCTCATTTTCCGTCAAGCAATGGCTTCATCGAGAGACAAGTACGCACAGTGAAGGATGTGTTTACTAAAGCCCGCGAGACTGGCACAGACCCACATCTAGCGATGTTATGTCTACGAACAACGCCAATCGATCATAACCTACCGTCGCCGTGTGAATTACTGAATTCGCGCATGTATCGCTCTAACCTACCGAGCAAGATACCGACTGGTGTTAGTCGCCATGGCAACATCTTACAGCGGCGCCAAGACACTGTAAAGAGACACTGGGAGCATAGTCGCCCATTGCCGGAACTAGCGCCACAACAACCTGTTCGCGTACAGAACCCGATCAACAGAACTTGGGAACCGGGCAGAGTTGTTGCACGCACCGACGAACCACGTTCGTATACAGTTGAGACTCCAAGAGGCGTATACAGATGCAATAGACGCCACATCAGACCAACAGCGGAGAACTTCAGCGAGGAAGACTTGCGAACATCTGACTACGATGATAACCCCGTTGATACTGCCTCTGAACCGCATATCACAACGACGTCCACGCCCTTGAAGAACCGGACTCAGCTGAACCTGTGGTCCGACGTTCACAACGTGTATCCAAGAGACCACAGCGTTTGGACTTATGAACTAGAGAGTCTGATCTCTTGTTGTTATTTCAGTGCCTCAGTATTGAGAGTTCTCATTGAATCGGAACGATCATTTTCATGAGATGGGACTTCTCTTTTTGAAGCACTGCCGTTCGTTTTTCTTTTTTTTAAACACAGGGGATGTTGTGTTATTGAGTTAATTATTTATGCATGCTGATTGTATCGTTTCATATATGCAAATGTAGTCACATGATAAAGTTCCCCGCCATCCGGTATATATGCTCTCCCCACATGGCATGGCGGATGCCATGTAGCATGTCTACGTCTCTTGAATAAAGTTTACTTGTTGGTGTTCAACTAAACGTCAGTCGTCCAGTCGTCACAATCGATAGAATCGAACCCAAATGTTCACCCAAGAACGCAACATGGTGTCAGGAGTGGGATCCAGCCGATAATCTGTATAATATCATCTACATATCAAATTTATATCATTAATAATAGTGAATTATTATAGTTTACCTCCTAAAAGCATAGAGGCTCTATAGATTTGTTTTCTTTGTTCAAATTATCGTCAACATTACCATTTCGATTATGATGTAAACTAGAACTTTTTCAACCAAGGGTTGATTAATGCGTTTCACACCAGGCATTGTCGAGATCCATGGCTCAAATAAAGTTTACATCCATTTACCAAGCACAATGCAAGGTGCAATTACACTCTCGAGGAAGTCGACCGTCATACACTTGCACAAAGAGAATGGCAACCACTGTCAATTAAGCAATGGCATACCACATTACGGCACACATAGAAAACAGTCAGTTGACTCCGCATACGTTGGAGAGAACATGTCACAAAACTCTAATTTTACGACTTTTTGTGTTTTACAACAGCAAGAACAATTATTTTGCGATGTTTGGCGGATTTTCAGGGTTTTCAGAAAACAAAATTCACATAGTTGAAGGACTTAAAATTGTTGTAGGTGTGTACAGACGTAATGAAATACCTTTTCAAGCTTTAATTGTCCAGAGCTTAGTTAATTCAACCGCTGGTGCACTTGCCCATCGACGGGAAGCATATTAATTTTACTTGCCCAAACGCAAAATTCACCAGCCACGGCCGGCGTCGGGCGATAGGAATTTTTGAGCCCTGTACTGGCTAATGAATTGCAAGTATTTATTATTATTTAAATCACGCAGGCTGCGGTTTTGCTTTGTTTTCAAAATGTCACAACATGCTTTTATCTTGTGCCTTATCACAGATGGCAACAACATGTCAATCTTCCCCCTCTACTGTCTATGGTCAAGTGTACAAAAGCTGCTGTCATCGATATGGGGATTAGCAAATCACAAGTTTGGATTCACGCTATGTTTTCATTCATGCCAAAATGTCGCAATTAGTTGTTTTATTTTGCTAATGAGTTTTTTCCGCCGTCAGACAACGCATTTTCCTTCAGTGTTCTTTCATTAAAGCCGTAGGATCGATGACATGATGACCCAAATTTAGTGGTACAAAAGCACCACCAGAAAAAAAAATTGGTGGTAGATTGATAGGTTTTAGTGGCAAATGCCACCATTGCCACCAATTATTTCGAACACTGTATATATATATATATATATATATATATATATATATATATATATATATATATATATATATATATATATATATATATATATATATATATATATATATATATATATATATATATATATATATGAGCCATTCCACAATAAAGCGCAACTTTTATCATGTCCATCTTTGTGTCTGTGTCTTTTAAAACTGTTGCTGTACAATAACCTGTCTAAGGTATTTATAGTCAGCATTATACCTTGGGACATAGAAAAAATAGAATGGTAGATTATGAGCTAATAAAAATAGCGTCAATGATGACACTGTGCTCCTCAGTGCATTTAGCGGTAGGGATGCAAGGAGAGAGGTTTGGGAATGTTGCTGAGAAAGATGCAAAGAAAGGGTTGAAATGTGAAACTGTAATAAAACATATTGGTTTTTTAGCAGTGAGCGTCCAGCTTGGTAAACATGCCATCTTGTACATGAAGGCAAAAACATAATTTTCACATGTCCGCCAAACTTGGAATTTGCATAGATGTACATAGATCATCCAAATTGATTTATCTGCAAGATTTTGTATGTTCCTTGCTACAAAATTCTGACCCTATTGAATTATAACAGGAAAACATGCACGCATGATTGGACAGTGTGGACTGTGTATTGGATGCACTACATCTGCCGTGATGATGGATTGCCAGACGACCACACTGCATCAAAGAACTGTAGTTTAAAACGAAAATATAATTCTAAACAAGTCATTGACAATGACATAGTAATAGGAGTATTAGTCTTGATGGGGCAGGGAAATGTGGTCATTAAGAAGTATCACTGGATTGATATGTTGAGATCTATGGGCACATAGGTCTATGTCATTGTTCCCAATTTGAAACACATGAGGCATGTCTAAGTTATTGTTCTAAATTGGGAAAAAAGATCAGACCTGTAGCTGTATTGGCCAGCCAAGAAATACATATGCCGCATAATAAATGAGGTAAAAGATGTCACATCTTAAGGTCTAATATCCTATCAAAATTGAAGGGTATAGAACTTGTGGTTACTGAGATATGCATATATATATGTATAATCAAGGTCAAAGGTCATTGAGGTCACGTGACATTTTGAAAAAAAATGTATTGCTAATAAATCCCTATATGCCAAAAATCAGACCTCTACCTCTATTCGCTTGCCCAGAATTAGATATGTGCATAATAAATGAGGTAAAGCGTGTGTTGTCATAAGGTCTCCCATCCTACTAAATATAAAGGACATAGCACTTGTGGGACTTATTTATTGACATAAACGTATATTTTAGGTAAAAAATCAAGTTCACATGACATTTTGTCAAAAAATTTCTATCCTATAGTTATCCCTATATACGAAAAATCAGACATCCAGCTGTATTGGCTTGCTCAGAATTAGATATGCACATAATTAATGAGGTACATTATGTGGCGTCATAAGGTCTCCCATCATACCAGATATGAAGGGTGTGGCACTTGTGGTTACTGAGTTATGGACAAATATGTATATTTGAGGTCAAAGGTAATTGAGGTCACGTGACATGTTGTCAAAAAAAATTGTATTGCTAAGTTATCCCTATGTACCAAAAATCAGACCTCTAGCTCTATTGGCTCGCTCAAAATTAGATATGTGCATAATTAATGAGGTATAATATGTGGCGTCATCCCATCATACCATATATGAAGGGTGTAGCACTTGTGGTTATTGAGTTATGGACAAATACGTATATTTGAGGTCAAAGGTCACCAATGTCACGTGACATTTTGTCAAAATGTCTGAGATATCTGTGTGAAAGGATGGACGAACGGACACAATGACCCGGACACCATGACCCAATCAATAAGCCCCCTGGACTTCATCTGTGGGGACTAAAACTGTGTCACGTGGGGACTAAAAACTGTGTCACTGCATCCCTTTTGCACTAGAATACGATGAGAAACTAAATTTTTATTGTTCTTGGCCTTATACATGGGCGTCTACGGAGAACTGAATTATACATGGGAGTCTATGGAGAACTGCCTTATACATGGGAGTCTATGGAGGTGTAAACTGAAAAGTCCTCCTAGTCTAACACGACCAAATTTGATCGTATTGTGAAACAAATCGACGTGCATCTGTATGGGGTAGGGTACAATTCTTGTGCAAAGTTTGAAAGAAATTGACCAGGGCATGTCTCAGTCTGATGTCTGCTGAACGGACGGACGGACGTACGCACGCACGCACGGACAGACGGACATGACCCAATCTATAAGTCCCCCAGACTTCGTCCGTGGGGACTGACACACTTTCTTCGTGTCATTGATGGCCTTGATTTTCTTTGGATATTGACTGGACACATTTATTAAAGACGTCACTTTAGCTTGTCAATGACAGTGAAATGATTTTTTGCAGAAACTTGATCGGTCCAGCCAAGTACACATGCTTACTCATAACAGCTGGACTGCGATGATCACAACATTGTCTTGTGATATTCCGATACAAAATTAAAATAATTTTAATTAATATGTCGCATTGACTATAAAGTTGCAAATGTTTCCTTGGGTGTTGAAACATGTTAGCATAGTGTACGTGTTACAAATCAACACACCAAACAGCAATGTTCATGTAAGAACAACCTGCTTGATTTCCATGGACTTTCTGGTCCGCCCATCACACTGTTATGTCTGTTTCCCCTCTAGCTTCCGAAAATTCTTGTTAAATTTAAAAATTCAGTATCAAAAGTTTTGAGTAAATTTCAAAATTGATTGTATAAATTAAATTGTCAGTTATTAACAAATTCCTTTGGATGCCAGGGCTCCCCCTAAGTCACCAAAACGATTAGCCAACTTATTAGCCAAATCAAAATCTTTTAGCCATTTTGAGTAACTTTTAGCCAGTTTATGATCTCGAGTGTGGCAACAGCTTTCTCGTCATTCAGGAGTCCCTAATTTTACAAATCAAGACGTTTTGTATGATGTTCATGATGGTTTTTACATTAAAGAAATATGTGTTTAGTTTTTGCATTTATAATCTGTGTTTTTTGACATTTCAGGGATAGAAATCCTTTTTCATTTTTGGTGGTAAACTTTAAACACCAGAAATAAAATTAGATAGCAGTTGAATTCTAAAAATCTGGTAGCAATGTTAGGTGTATATTACAAGTGGTACAGATTGAATATTTCTACCACATTCAGTTAGTATTTACAGTATGATAGCTTGTGATAAGTTACAGGCTTCTCATGTATGTTTCAACGATGAGAAGTTGGTGGTACGATGTAAAAGCATCTTATTCTACGGTCACATTATCGGCGAGAATGGCATTTCACCCGATCCAGACAAAATGAAGGCCGTCAGAGAAATGAGCCACCCTAGCGACGTGAAAGACCTGCAGAGCTTTCTCGGACTGGTAAACTACCTGAACAGTATATACCCTGCTTGGCAGAGCTCACAGCGCCACTACGGGACCTCTGCAAGCAAGATCAGAATTCATATGGGGTCCTGAGCATGATCGCGCATTCAACCATATCAAAGCGGAGATCTGTGCAGCACACAACCTCCCATTCTACGATCCGATGAAGCCGCTGACGCTACAAGTAGACGCGTCCAGCAGGGTGCTAGGTGCCGCCCTCATACAAGACAAACGCCCGATCGCATTCGCGAGCAAAGCGCTGACTGATACAGAAACACGCTACTCAAATATAGAGAGAGAACTGCTAGGCATAGTATATGGCCTAGAACGCTTTCACGAGTACGTCTTTGGTCGACGTGTAACGATTGAGACTGATCACCGACCACTGGTAAGCATCGTGAAGAAAAACATAGCGAACGTCACCCAGACTCGCTAGGATGCTGTTACGCACACAGCCGTACAACTTCACGCTAGAGTATGTCACCGGAAAATGCGTGCCGCTAGCCGACGCATTGTCACGCGTTGACCCTGTGAAGGGGGAAACGGTGAAGGCCTTGATGTAACGGTACACGAAATGCACTTTAACGCATCATCTGCACGACTTGATCAGTTCCGTGAAGAAACTACACGCGACGCCGAGCTCATGGCACTACGAGACGTCATCATGACGGGATGGCCAAACACGCGCTCAGAGTGCCCCGCCCACCTACTACCGTACTGGACATTTCGGGAGGAGCTTGGAGTGTCTGATGGAATCGTAGTTAAAGGCAACAGAATCGTTGTACCTCAGTCGCTACGCAAAATGGTACTAGAGAAAATACACTTAGCACACCAAGGCATAGAGAAATGCAAACTACGCGCTAAATCGGTAGTCTACTGGGTTGGTATGTATAATGACATCGATAAAGTAGTTCGTCAATGCTCTATCTGTCAGAAATACCAAGCATCACAACCCAAAGAGCCACTACACTCACACGATGTACCCCCAGGTCCGTGGCATATGCTGTCATCAGACTTGTTTCACTGGGAACATCCACTTATTTGTTTAGTGGCTGATCAATACTCGAAATTTCCATTGGTAAGAAAGTTGAACAATCTCTGCTCGAGATCGATCATCAATCACCTGAAATCAATATTCGACGAGCACGGTATTTGCCAACGCCTACTCTCCGATAATGGCCCACAATACGATTGTCGAGAGTTCAAGGAGTTTGCTAGAAATTACGGATTTGAGCACGTTACGTCATCACCTCATTTTCCGTCAAGCAATGGCTTCATCGAGAGACAAGTACGCACAGTGAAGGACGTGTTTACTAAAGCCTGCGAGACTGGCACAGACCCACATCTAGCGATGTTATGTCTACGAACAACGCCAATCGATCATAACCTACCGTCGCCGTGTGAATTACTGAATTTCGCGCATGTATCGCTCTAACCTACCGAGCAAGATACCGACTGGTGTTAGTCGCCATGGCAACATCTTACAGCGGCGCCAAGACACTGTAAAGAGACACTGGGAGCATAGTCGCCCATTGCCGGAACTAGCGCCACAACAACCTGTTCGCGTACAGAACCCGATCAACAGAACTTGGGAACCGGGCAGAGTTGTTGCACGCACCGACGAACCACGTTCGTATACAGTTGAGACTCCAAGAGGCGTATACAGATGCAATAGACGCCACATCAGACCAACAGCGGAGAACTTCAGCGAGGAAGACTTGCGAACATCTGACTACGATGATAACCCCGTTGATACTGCCTCTGAACCGCATATCACAACGACGTCCACGCCCTTGAAGAAACCGGACTCAGCTGAACCTGTGGTCCGACGTTCACAACGTGTATCCAAGAGACCACAGCGTTTGGACTTATGAACTAGAGAGTCTGATCTCTTGTTGTTATTTCAGTGCCTCAGTATTGAGAGTTCTCATTGAATCGGAACGATCATTTTCATGAGATGGGACTTCTCTTTTTGAAGCACTGCCGTTCGTTTTCTTTTTTTTAAACACAGGGGATGTTGTGTTATTGAGTTAATTAATTTATGCATGCTGATTGTATCCTTTCATATATGCAAATGTAGTCACATGATAAAGTTCCCCGCCATCCGGTTTATACGCTCTCCCCACATGGCATGGCGGATGCGCATGTAGCATGTCTACGTCTCTTGAATAAAGTTTACTTGTTGGTGTTCAACTAAACGTCAGTCGTCCAGTCGTCACAATCGATAGAATCGAACCCAAATGTTCACCCAAGAACGCAACATGGTGTCAGGAGTGGGATCCAGCCGATAATCTGTATAATATCATCTACATATCAAATTTATATCATTAATAATAGTGAATTATTATAGTTTACCTCCTAAAAGCATAGAGGCTCTATAGATTGTTTTCTTTGTTCAAATTATCGTCAACATTACCATTTCGATTATGATGTAAACTAGAACTTTTTCAACCAAGGGTTGATTAATGCGTTTCACACCAGGCATTGTCGAGATCCATGGCTCAAAATAAAGTTTACATCCATTTACCAAGCACAATGCAAGGTGCAATTACACTCTCGAGTGAAGTCGACCGTCATACACTTGCACAAAGAGAATGGCAACCACTGTCAATTAAGCAATGGCATACCACATTACGGCACACATAGAAAACAGTCAGTTGACTCCGCATACGTTGGAGAGAACATGTCACAAAACTCTAATTTTACGACTTTTTGTGTTTTACAACAGCAAGAACAATTATTTTGCGATGTTTGGCGGATTTTCAAGGGTTTTCAGAAAACAAAATTCACATAGTTGAAGGACTTAAAATTGTTGTAGGTGTGTACAGACGTAATGAAATACCTTTTTTTCAAGCTTTAATTGTCCAGAGCTTAGTTAATTCAACCGCTGGTGCACTTGCCCATCGACGGGAAGCATATTAATTTTACTTGCCCGAACGCAAAATTCACCAGCCACGGCCGGGCGTCGGGCGATAGGAATTTTTGAGCCCTGTACTGGCTAATGAATTGCAAGTATTTATTATTATTTCAATCACGCAGGCTGTGGTTTTGCTTTGTTTTCAAAATGTCACAACATGCTTTTATCTTGTGCCTTATCACAGATGGCAACAACATGTCAATCTTCCCCCTCTACTGTCTATGGTCAAGTGTACAAAAGCTGCTGTCATCGATATGGGGATTAGCAAATCACAAGTTTGGATTCACGCTATGTTTTCATTCATGCCAAATGTCGCAATTAGTTTGTTTTATTTTGCTAATGAGTTTTTTCCGCCGTCAGACAACGCATTTTCCTTCAGTGTTCTTTCATTAAAGCCGTAGGATCGATGACATGATGACCCAAAATTAAGTGGTACAAAAGCACCACCAGAAAAAAAAAATTGGTGGTAGATTGATAGGTTTTAGTGGCAAATGCCACCATTGCCACGATTATTTCGAACACTGTATATATATAATATATATATATATATATATATATATATATATATATATATATATATATATATATATATATATATATATATATATATATATATATGAGCCATTCCACAATAAAGCGCAACTTTTATCATGTCCATCTTTGTGTCTGTGTCTTTTAAAACTGTTGCTGTACAATAACCTGTCTAAGGTATTTATAGTCAGCATTATACCTTGGGACATAGAAAAATAGAATGGTAGATTATGAGCTAATAAAATAGCGTCAATGATGACACTGTGCTCCTCAGTGCATTTAGCGGTAGGGATGCAAGGAGAGAGGTTTGGGAATGTTGCTGAGAAAGATGCAAAGAAAGGGTTGAAATGTGAAACTGTAATAAAACATATGGTTTTTTAGCAGTGAGCGTCCAGCTTGGTAAACATGCCATCTTGTACATGAAGGCAAAAAACATAATTTTCACATGTCCGCCAAACTTGGAATTTGCATAGATGTACATAGATCATCCAAATTGATTTATCTGCAAGATTTTGTATGTTCCTTGCTACAAAATTCTGACCCTATTGAATTATAACAGGAAAACATGCACGCATGATTGGACAGTGTGGACTGTGTATTGGATGCACTACATCTGCCGTGATGATGGATTGCCAGACGACCACATTGCATCAAAGAACTGTAGTTTAAAACGAAAATATAATTCTAAACAAGTCATTGACAATGACATAGTAATAGGAGTATTAGTCTTGATGGGGCAGGGAAATGTGGTTATTAAGAAGTATCACTGGATTGATATGTTGAGATCTATGGGCACATAGGTCTATGTCATTGTTCCCAATTTGAAACACATGAGGCATGTCTAAGTTATTGTTCTAAATTGGAAAAAAGATCAGACCTGTAGCTGTATTGGCCAGCCAAGAAATACATATGCGCATAATAAATGAGGTAAAAGATGTCACATCTTAAGGTCTAATATCCTATCAAAATTGAAGGGTATAGAACTTGTGGTTACTGAAATATGCATATATATATGTGTAATCAAGGTCAAAGGTCATTGAGGTCACGTGACATTTTGAAAAAAAATGTATTGCTAATAAATCCCTATATGCCAAAAATCAGACCTCTACCTCTATTCGCTTGCCCAGAATTAGATATGTGCATAATAAATGAGGTAAAGCGTGTGTTGTCATAAGGTCTCCCATCCTACTAAATATAAAGGACATAGCACTTGTGGACTTATTTATTGACATAAACGTATATTTTAGGTAAAAAATCAAGTTCACATGACATTTTGTCAAAAAATTTCTATCCTATAGTTATCCCTATATACGAAAAATCAACTTCCAGCTGTATTGGCTTGCTCAGAATTAGATATGCACATAATTAATGAGGTACTTTATGTGGCGTCATAAGGTCTCCCATCATACCAGATATGAAGGGTGTGGCACTTGTGGTTACTGAGTTATGGACAAATATGTATATTTGAGGTCAAAGGTCATTGAGGTCACGTGACATGTTGTCAAAAAAAATTGTATTGCTAAGTTATCCCTATATACCAAAAATCAGACCTCTAGCTCTATTGGCTCGCTCAAAATTAGATATGTGCATAATTAATGAGGTATAATATGTGGCGTCATCCCATCATACCATATATGAAGGGTGTAGCACTTGTGGTTACTGAGTTATGGACAAATACGTATATTTGAGGTCAAAGGTCACCAATGTCACATGACATTTTGTCAAAATGTCTGAGATATCTGTGTGAAAGGATGGACGAACGGACACAATGACCCGGACACCATGACCCAATCAATAAGCCCCCTGGACTTCATCTGTGGGGACTAAAAACTGTGTCACTGCATCCCTTTTGCACTAGAATACGATGAGAAACTAAATTTTTATTTTTCTTGGCCTTATACATGGGCGTCTACGGAGAACTGACTTATACATGGGAGTCTATGGAGAACTGCCTTATACATGGGAGTCTATGGAGGTGTAAACTGAAAAGTCCTCCTAGTCTAACACGACCAAATTTGATCGTATTGTGAAACAAATCGACGTGCATCTGTATGGGGTAGGGTACAATTCTTGTGCAAAGTTTGAAAGAAATTGACCAGGGCATGTCTCAGTCTGATGTCTGCGTGAACGGACGGACGGACGTACGCACGCACGCACGGACAGACGGACATGACCCAATCTATAAGTCCCCCCAGACTTCGTCCGTGGGGACTGACAAACTTTCTTCGTGTCATTGATGGCCTTGATTTTCTTTGGATATTGACTGGACACATTTATTAAAGACGTCACTTTAGCTTGTCAATGACAGTGAAATGATTTTTTGCAGAAACTTGATCGGTCCAGCCAAGTACACATGCTTACTCATAACAGCTGGACTGCGATGATCACAACATTGTTTTGTGATATTCCGATACAAAATTAAAATAATTTTATTAATATGTCGCATTGACTATAAAGTTGCAAATGTTTCCTTGGGTGTTGAAACATGTTAGCATAGTGTACGTGTTACAAATCAACACACCAAACAGCAATGTTCATGTAAGAACAACCTGCTTGATTTCCATGGACTTTCTGGTCCGCCCATCACACTGTTATGTCTGTTTCCCCTCTAGCTTCCGAAAATTCTTGGTAAATTTAAAAATTCAGTATCAAAAGTTTTGAGTAAATTTCAAAATTGATTGTATAAATTAAATTGTCAGTTATTAACAAATTCATTTGGATGCCAGGGCTCCCCCTAAGTCACCAAAACGATTAGCCAACTTATTAGCCAAATCAAAAATCTTTTAGCCATTTTGAGTAACTTTTAGCCAGTTTATGATCTCAAGTGTGGCAACAGCTTTCTCGTCATTCAGGAGTCCCTAATTTTACAAATCAAGACGTTTTGTATGATGTTCATGATGGTTTTTACATTAAAGAAATATGTGTTTAGTTTTGCATTTATAATCTGTGTTTTTTTGACATTTCAGGGATAGAAATCCTTTTTCATTTTTGGTGGTAAACTTTAAACACCAGAAATAAAATTAGATAGCAGTTGAATTCTAAAAATCTGGTAGCAATGTTAGGTGTATATTACAAGTGGTACAGATTGAATATTTCTACCACATTCAGTTAGTATTTACAGTATGATAGCTTGTGATAAGTTACAGGCTTCTCATGTGGCAAATTTATGCAGTCTTCCATAACCTAAATGTTTGAGCCACACAAGTATAACAATTTTCCATGCAGAAGACAGCATTTATGGTACAGCACAATGGCAGTGTAGATACGATTATTGTGGTATTTAAGGCCCCGATTTTACGTGTATGTCATAGTTGTGATCAAGCAGGCTGAAATAGCATCTTGAGTATAAGTACTTTTCTTGAGACAAAAGGGCTGGGCCAAACAAAACTCTTGTAAAACAAAACACAACGATATATGTTCATTTAAATTACTCACTGTTTGAGGGCATTCATTGTTTAATGACTATAACATTTTAGCCAAGATATATATATTTTCATTTGATATTTTGATATCATCAAGAAATGTCCGGTGATGTTCACTTCTAGATTATTAAACTGGTGGAATCTACAAAATATTAAAATCATTCAGAATCACATAATTTCTTGTATAAGTTATAGCAGTTTGAAAGTAGGCCGAATGGGAGTCAATCAAGCTGAATGCCATTTAAATTGGAAGGCAGCAAAATGCCATTTAAATTGGAAGGCAGCAAAATTACCTTTCACCTATTGGACCACCCTAGGTAGTTTCTTGTGAACCATAATTGCATAATTAGTGGGTCTTCATGCATGACATCACATGATGAGATGACCTAAACTTGACCTTTCAGATAACCTCAGTTTTTCTCCTTTTCCTTTGTATTATGACTCCATTTGTGAAAGTTTCTTTGAAATAATGGTTTTTACTATCAAACTGAGTAGTTGCGGCCAAATTTTGATACAGCAAAGTAGGTAAAACTTTTGATAGACTCAAGGACGACCCACGACTCACAGAGGCAAAGCAGGCCTCAGTGTATTCATGGACGTTACGTTCATGATGTATTGTAGTATCGAACAGCAACAGTGTTTGTTTTACGTACCAGGGAATTTGTAACTTTTGTAGAAAGAAATGTAAAGTGTTTCAATACATTGCAACTTTGTAGGAAGGAGGGTAAACTGTTTCAACATCTCACAACATTTTATTGTTAGGTGTAGTTTTCTGTTGAGGAGGTGTAAGAATTCAACAGCCACTACATTAGCCAAACAGGAATTTTTGTAGCCATTTTTAACTTTCTTTCGCATTTGGCGAATTGGCGAATAGGTAGCGGGAGCCCTGGATGCCAATACAGCTCATCTCAGAACGGACATACTTATAGTTATATACACACAAGATTTGGCAACACCCTGACAATTAAATAATCTTCAACAGCACTGATTTACATTTACAAATTATTCTATGTGAAGTAATTCTCCAATTGCAGATACTGTGACAAGCATAACATTACACGATGGTTCAGAATGTCATCGACAAAGTTTACTCAAAATGTACTTTGAAAACGATAGTATTTTGACAGCTGTTACCGCGGCTACTTACTATAAAAAGTCTGTTGAAAAAGAGTACTAAATATCGTTGTTTTTCAGGTCAACAAGTGATTGAATCAAAACATGTGTCATGAAACAGTAACAACTGATAAATAAGTAACTTTTCTCAAGAGTAACTTGAAACGCCTCGCCTGAAAGAAAATTTCATCCCGTTTCACAGAAACTGACTGCGTAGTGCGTATTCGAGCGCCACAGCAATGAACCAACGGTCGGGGAATCCCCACGAAAATCGCTCACACTACGTACTCGTCCAAAACATTGATTGATCACTTTTTAGCTGCATGATTCACTTGCCAAAAATATTTTTATTTTGTAGATAAATAATTGAATTTCTAATTTTTTATTTCGTTTGTTAATGGAAAGTCATTTTAATGTTTTTATATGCTTTAAAAAATCAAACCCGCTAAAAAGCGACTATTGGCCAAAATTCAAACGAAAAACACAAAAACCAAGCTCGAATCATGGGCTATTTCTGTATGAATACTAGATCAGTCTCTACTCTTGCCGATGCACGATTTTTGCACCGAAATTCTTCACTCATTTTTGTTGGTATGACTTTGAAACTCCCGGAAGCGATTGAGAAGAAAAGATTACCTTGAATTGTTGAGTTTTTGCTGATAATTTGCCAAATTAAATGAGAAAAAACACTACGAAAACACACAGCATCGTACGCAGGGCTAGTACAACATGTGATCATGGAGGTTGTAGGAGACTGACGTTTCATGCACGGTCGCGCCGATGAAATGGGAAGCTGAAATTTTCGCTCGTAATTTTGCAAACGAAATCGTAAATCCACTCAAAACTTCGTATTTTTTTTTACATATTTGAAACCCATGAGGAACGTAATTCATTCTCCCCTGCACAGTAAAAAGGAGATCGAAACGACATGCATGTCAGACAAAGACCAAACGCACGCAAGATGTCCATCCACATCCACCAATCTCGTACTTTACACCGACAGAACAAAAACATTTGATCGAGCATGGACGTTCTAACGTAAATGCATCATTGTCTATCGCATTTTCATGTAAGCCAATACACTCACACGTACGCTCTAAGTTCAATTATAATGTCAATCCAACACGATACTATTTTCGATGATAGTGAGTCGAGTGTGCAGCATGAATGGTATGCTGTAGTCGTTAGATAACACTGATCACGTGGTGTGACAAAATAGTTTTACGGAAGTAGTTGACGGAAGTGACGTCAACTTTGTCTTCTCCCAACTCTATAAGCTTCCTCAGTTACGTAACTTCGTCGCTAATAAAATAGATATGGTCATTCCAATCATAGGAATTTATCAATTATTTTATACTCATTTGTGACATTTTGTGCCCCTGTTCAGTTTTATTGTCGTATTTTTTAATGGTAACAACTCAGAATGATTCAAATATATATTATATACTGGTTTAAGAGTGGTAAAAAAATTCACATACATTTGGCCAAGTTGACTGAATTATAGGGACCTTAATTTTGATTCAAAAAATTGGACTACGTACGTAACAGCGTCTGTCCACCTCAGTGATTTTGTTGTAAATGCCATAGGGAAAAAATGGAATAATTTCTATTTCAATAAGTTATGGTTATAATGTGATTATAAAGAAATCTTTTTTCCGTGTGACATTCCCAAGCTCGATTACTTTGAATTTTAAATTCGTTTAGGTTTATAAAACTTACGATTTGAAGTCTGTCCCCTGATGTTACGAGCGTTCCTGACCATATGAAGGCACAACTTGCATAATCCTACTGGCAGAGTTGATCTGAAATGTGATCATGTGGGGGCGACATACAGGTCACAGTTCATGACCATTGTGTTTGCCAGCATAGCCGCCATGACCTCTGTTGTGTTTATTGAGTTCATTAATTTATGCATGCTGATTGTATCGTTTCATATATCAAATGTAGTCACATGATAAAGTTCCCCGCCATCCGGTATATACGCTCTCCCCACATGGCATGGCGGATGCGCATGTAGCATGTCTACGTCTCTTGAATAAAGTTTACTTGTTGGTGTTCAACTCAACGTCAGTCGTCCAGTCGTCACTATCGATAGAATCGAACCCAAATGTTCACCCAAGAACGCCATGACCTCCACACAGGGAATGTAACTGCTGGTCTGTCTCCGAAGTTACGAGCGTAACAGGCGTTACGAACGGGTAAGTTGACATAATTTTACTCAAAATCTAGGAAGGTTTATCTAAATTTCTTTTCTGTTCAAAAAAATTTAGGGTTTCTCGCAATTTTATGTCAATTTTTTTTGAAAAATCGACGCACACTACAAGACAGTACTGCGTCATAGCTACAGCTGGACAGAAACTGCTATGAGTGAGAGATCCACGGTCGTAACTGAAGACATTTGTGTTTTGTCTGTCTCGTTTTACGAACGTGGCCTATTGTTTTTGGTAAATTTATATGACTGAAAATGAAACTGAAACGAAGTTGTTGACATGACTGTGTCTTTTCTTTCACGTTTTTTCAAACTAAGCCACTAACTCTGGTGTATTGCACTCTTCAACCAACTCAGAGGCCACACTGTAATTTCTTCCACTGAGTTTTGCGAGTTACGATCTTAAACTGGGGACAAATTATGTTTTGTCTGTTCCGTTTTACGAACATGCATTATTGATTATATGACTGAAAATGATACTGAAACGAAGTTGTTGGCATGACTGTGTCTTTTATTTCACGTTTTTTCGAACTAAGCCACTAACTCTGGTGTAAATATTGCACTCTTCAACCAACTCAGAGGCCACACTGTAATTTCTTCCACCGAGTTTTGCGAGTTACGATCTTAACTGGGGACAAATTATGTTTTGTCTGTTCCGTTTTACGAACATGCATTATTGATTATATGACTGAAAATGAAACTGAAACGAAGTTGTTGACATGACTGTGTCTTTTATTTCACGTTTTTTCGAACTAAGCCACTGATTCTGGTGTATTTTGTGCACATTCTAAACCCTTTGAGCGCTGTAATTTTCTCCCGCCAAAAATTTTAGTGCAAAATTTTACCAATTTTTATGAATTTTTCTGTAATTTTTTGATAATTTTGAAGCAAATGGACATCATTTTTCATCGGCTACAGTTTTTTTTTTCTCAAAACTTTGGCAAAAATCTGAGAAAATATTGATTGGGGTTTATTTTGTAAAGGGGACAAAAATAGACGTTGTCACTCAAAGGGTTTCAATTCACAGTAATTTCTTCCACAGTTTTGGGAGTTACGGTGTTTTGTCTGTCCCGTTTTACAAACATGTCTTATTGCTATGAGACAAATATTTTGAAAATTATATTTTCATTTATTTGTTGTTCATTCTATTTTTTTATACTTGAAAGACCTTATTTTCCTTTTCATTGCAGATAATGTTATTAAAACTTCCACATGTGGTGTTAATAAGAGTTCTTCAGTTTATACCGTTGTCAGAACTACTACTCACTGTAAGTTTAGTGTGTCAGCATCTGTGGAATACTGTGAAAACAGAAAGTATACTTTGGACGCGTGTGGACGTAAGGGTTCCTCCTACTAAACACCAGTTGCTATCCATCTTAATACATGCAGTGCAGTTTAGAGACTTGACATTAGCAGACTATGCAAACATAAGTCTGCCAATAACAGTTTTGGATTCTCTTCTTAATGAATTCCTGCCAAATGCACATCACTTGGGATATCTTGATCTGACTGGTTGCTCAGTTTCAAGACTGTCATTCCTTCGTGGGATGAAATCTCTTCGTGTGTTGATCCTGACTAACTGCACTAATGTTTCCATGAATGAAGAGGATGCATCATATATTCAATCCTGCAAATGTATTGAAACTCTGTGGATTGGATTTACCAACATAAATAGCTGCCTTGTTATACAGACTGTTAGCTCATTACCACATTTGCAGAATTTAGATGTAACTGGCATAAGGTTTTCCTTGACTGATATTATCTCCGTTCTGCGTGTAGCGTATCACCAGCTGGTCACATTCCGCTTGTCACTTTTTGACATATCCACTGAAGAATTTAGTCTTGTTGAAGAAGATTATATAGACTGCCTTTTTTCTGTACAGTAAAGAAACATGTCGCTAAAAATGAAATTTCGTAGCATGAAAAGGCTGAAAATTATCAACGATGGAGGTTGTCAGTCTGGATGTAACAACACTGATAATGAAGGTCCCTCTCCTAAAGCTTTGGCTATGAGACAATATAGGAAAAAAATGAAAGAAAACAAGCAACTCTACACAGTATACAGTGAAAAAAATAAAGAGAGAGTGAAAAAATATCGAGATGGTTCTGATGAAAAGCAAAAAGCAAGACAAAGGGAAACAGCAAAGATAAGAATGAGGAAATACAGGGCAAGGAAAAAACTTGAGCCATTGTTACTGACAAAAGATGAGAACACAGCACGGCCATTCACAAGAGCAGATCGTACAAAATTGGAACAGAAAAGAGAGTACTGGAGAGAGAGGAAGAGGATTCAGAGAGCTGCATTATCCTCACAAAAGAAAAGAAGACTAAGGGAGAAGGACGCTGCAAATAAAAGACAGAAACGTCAAAAGGCCCATGCTCTGACAGCAGTCACAAGTCAGGAGAGTGAACCAAGCAGCAGTGGGTACAACAAAGACAGCACACGGAGGAAGGCAATTTCCAGGGCAAAAAGATACCTCCCCAAATCACCTAACAAGTACAGAGAAGTCATGCAAGGATTGCTGAAAAAAGCATTGCCCAGAAAAAACACTGCATTTGATGCCAAGCATAAAAGTAAAGTCCAAGATATGTTTAGAGTATTAAAATCCACTTATCAGTCATTGGATTATCAAAAGAAAGGATCTGCCCGAAGAGCTTTCCTCATGGCATTGGCCAAAAGTACCAAGAAAAAGTATGGCATGAAAAGGAGACTGAGTAGTCAGCTTGGAATTAGATGGCAAAGCCTCGTAGCAGCATCATCTATCACAAGCCTTGAACGCAAAACACGATCAGACCATATATCTAGCAGTGTATCCAAATCTATCCATGATTTCTACATACGCCCCGACATATCTGTCCAGCTGCCCGGAAAGAAAACGGTAAGCACAAAGACACTTACACAGAGTCATACTCTTAACAAGTCTCTTAAAGATGTGCACTCGCAGTGGAAAAATGAAAACAGTGGTGACAATGTCGGTTTTACAAAGTTTTGTCAGCTGCGACCCAGAAATGTTAAACTCCAAGGACAGAGGAAGTTCAACCAATGCCTGTGTGAATATTGTGTAAACATTGAATTAAAACTTGGAGTGATAAATAAAGAAGCTGGAAAACAAAAACTAAATAAAAACCCTATAATACTTTACTGTATTAACATGGATTATTGACTGTATTTTAGCTGAAGAGTGCAATACAGATGAATACAGTCAAGAATCCATTTTTTGTATTCAGCAAGCATGTATTCATGTGGATTCATGTGAATTCACGTGTATTATACTATAATACAGGCAACTCATTAATGTGAATTTATCTGAATTATCGGGTTTTCATGCAGTGAAAAACTAAATGAGATCCGAGTGAACAATAAATACCAAGCCATGGATCGTACCCTCTGTAACAAAGACCATGATCATCACAACTTGCAGTGTGTAAATCGTACATGTTCAAAATGTGGAGTACATTTGTTGAAGGAAAACCTGTTGCCTCTTCAAAACGCACAAGTTACATGGTTGAAGTGGGAAAACGATCCCAATCTCAAGAAGAAAGTTCTTGTAACAAAGACAGGCTCAGCAGAACAGCTCATTGATGAACTTACAGAGGAACTGAAACCATTTGCTCAACACCTTTTTGTGGCTCACTGGCAGTATGAACAATTCACCGCTGTGTCAAGGAATCCCCCAGCAGATACTGTTGTTTTATGCATGGACTTTGCAGAGAACTTTGCCTGTCAGCTGCAAAATGAAATCCAGTCGGCTCATTGGTCCCACAATCAGGTTACTCTCCATCCTGTAATTGCCTACTACAATGAAAACGGTAACGTGATACGTGAAGCAATAGACATCATATCGGATGATCTTAACCATGACAGCCATGCAGTCCATGAATTCCTAATCAAGGTGAATGACCACTTAAGAATAACAAGAGAATTACATCCAGACAAGATGGTCATATTTTCAGATGGGTGTGCAGCTCAATACAAGTCGCGCACTCCTTTTGCAGATGTGTCATTTGCGGAAGAAGATCTCATGTGCACAATGGAGAGAAATTACTTTGGATCGCGCCACGGTAAAGGTCCGTGTGATGGTGAAGGGGGTGTTGTAAAGGCTGCACTAACAAGAGCGGTCAAGAATGAACATCTTATACCAGCTAGTGCCCAGGCAGTGTTCACTTTTTGCAAAGCAGAACTATCCAAGGAATCCGACACCTTCCGACGAACATTCATACTAATACCAAAGGAAAGCATCCAAAGATACAGAGTGGACCGTGATGTGAAGACAGTGAAAGGAACACGGCAGATACACTCGCTACGAAGCACAGGCAATGCATACTCTCTCCAGAGAAGACGACTGTCTTGTTACTGCACAGCCTGTACCTCTTACAGTGATGGATGTGTTAACAAACAGTGGATACAACCATGGGAAAGGCTACAGCTGTCGTCTAATATCAATCAAGGTACTATTGTTTTTGGTTGTTTAAATATTTCCATGATTGTTTTGTTGAAGCCAAAGTGCTTGATCTCCACTTTCTATTGTTTTTTCTCTAAGGTCACAGGTTAGCTCTGAACCCATTTACCTTTAAGAAAGTCACAAGAAAAGTAATTTATTTGAAGCCTGATATTTCAAGTGAATTTTATCAGTTGCTAAGTGTATGATGCAACCTCTAGAGAAGTGGCAGAAAATGAAGTTTATAAATAAGAATTAATTATATTAGAAAAAATATTTTCGTGGATGCATGGTTGTATAAAAAGGGTTTTATTTTGTCTTAATTCTCTCTGTAGTGACTACCGGTACACAGCCTGCTGCAAACCCTAGCTCAGTTAAAGACAACTTACCTACTATGTCAGTGTGTGCGTCCACTACGCAGTCTGCTACAGGGACGAGTGGAGATGAAAACAACTTACCTACTATGATGTCAGGGTGTGCGTCAACTATACAGCCTGCTACAGGGGCCAGTGGTGTTGAAGACAACTTACCTACTATGATGTCAGTGTGTCCGTCCACTACACAGGCTGCTACAGGGGCCAGTGGAGATGAAGACAACTTACCTACTATGATGTCAGTGTGTCCGTCCACTACACAGGCTGCTACGGGGACCAGTGGAGTTGAAAACTATCCAACTTGTACTCAAGAATATACAAGGTACATATCATATTTCATACTGTCAAGCAAAAACACTGCATTTTAAGCATACTACAAACAGTAATTGAAATTGTGTATGTGCACTTATCCATGGTATCATAACATACATACAAATGTATTTAATGAATCAACATTTATTTTCTTCCAGAAGTGGTGATAGTGCCAGTGCAGTTGAAGACAACTTACCTACTATGATGTCAGTGTGTCCGTCCACTATACAGGCTGCTCCAGGGGCCAGTGGTGTTGAAGACAACTTACCTACTATGATGTCAGTGTGTCCGTCCAGTACACAGCCTGCTACAGGGGCCAGTGGAGTTGAAGACAACTTACCTACTATGATGTCAGTGTGTCCGTCCACTATACAGGCTGCTCCAGGGGCCAGTGGAGATGAAGACAACTTACCTACTATGATGTCAGGGTGTCCGTCCAGTACACAGCCTGCTACAGGGGCCAGTGGAGATGAAGACAACTTACCTACGATGATGTCAGGGTGTCCTTCCAGTACACAGCCTGCTACAGGGGCCAGTGGAGATGAAAACTATCCATCTTTTACTCAAGAATATACAAGGTATCATATTTAATACTGTCTAACAAGCACACTGCTCCTTAAGCATACTTCAAACAATAATTGTCATAGTGTATGTGCACTTAGCCTTCTTATCATAACATACATACAAACGTATTTAATGAATCAACATTTATTTTCTTCCAGAAGTGGTGATAGTGCCAGTGCAGTTGAAGACAACTTACCTACTATGATGTCAGTGTGTCCGTCCACTAAACAGGCTGCTCCAGGGGCCAGTGGAGTTGAAGACAACTTACCTACTATGATGTCAGGGTGTCCGTCCACTACACAGGCTGCTACGGGGACCAGTGGAGTTGAAAACTATCCAACTTGTACTCAAGAATATACAAGGTACACATCATATTTCATACTGTCAAGCAAAAACACTGCATTTTAAGCATACTACAAACAGTAATTGAAATTGTGTATGTGCACTTATCCATGGTATCATAACATACATACAAATGTATTTAATGAATCAACATTTATTTTCTTCCAGAAGTGGTGATAGTGCCAGTGCAGTTGAAGACAACTTACCTACTATGATGTTAGTGTGTCCGTCCAGTACACAGCCTGCTACAGGGGCCAGTGGAGATGAAGACAACTTACCTACGATGATGTCAGGGTGTCCGTCCAGTACACAGCCTGCTACAGGGGCCAGTGGAGATGAAGACAACTTACCTACTATGATGTCAGTGTGTCCGTCCACTATACAGGCTGCTCCAGGGGCCAGTGGAGATGAAGACAACTTACCTACTATGATGTCAGGGTGTCCGTCCAGTACACAGCCTGCTACAGGGGCCAGTGGAGATGAAAACTATCCATCTTGTACTCAAGAATATACAAGGTATCATATATTTAATACTGTCTAACAAGCACACTGCTCCTTAAGCATACTTCAAACAATAATTGTCATAGTGTATGTGCACTTAGCCTTCTTATCATAACATACATACAAACGTATTTAATGTATCAATATTTATTTTCTTCCAGAAGTGGTGATAGTGAAAGTGGAGTTGAGCCTATTGGTGTGTGCGAGTTTGTAGTCACCAGAGTTGAAAGTTTAAAGGGCCCAGCTCAGATGTTCATCGGCCAGGTATTCAAAGGAAACTTTATATTAATTTGCATTTTTAGTCAATTTAAATCTTCATAAATGTAATGAGTTGTTTTCCAACAACAATGTTATTTATCAGAGATACTTCAAATTGTTTTAAATAGTGGAATCAAGTATATTTTGCCCTGTTCAATGGACTAAAATAGCTTCCTTTTTCATATTACTTTACAGATTGTACAACATGACAAAGAGTTATACCAAGTGAAGTTTATGAAGCGTGTTAATGATGGCAAATACATTTGGCCACCAAAGGAAGATTATTCTTGGGTGCCACGTTCAGATATTGCTCCTGTAAATCTACAGATAATAACAAGCCGTGAACATTTTGTGTTTAACAAAAACGACATTCATAATGCATGGCGCCACATGCAGGGAAAATAAAAATCACATTGCGTTTGTAACAGAGAGAAATTTTCTGTACCTTATGCTTAAGAAGCTGACTTACCTTTGAAATTTGATAGTTATCGCGGTAAAAGTGCCAAATTTCTCAGGATACTGTGTGTGTGCTAGTTTTTGCACAACCAAAGTATAACCTGAGTTATACTAAATGCTTAAGAAGCTGACTTACCTTTGAAGTTTGATTGTTATCGTGGTAAAAGTGCCAAATTTCTCAGGATTCTGTGTGTGTGCTAGTTTTTGCACAACCAAAGTATAACTGAAGTTATACTGAATGCTTAGAAGCTGACAGTCTGAACGCTAGGGGTGCAATTTGCATATGCAAATGCCATTTCCTTTCGAACGGCACTCAGCAACTCAGTCTACACTGTCACCGTTGGCTGGCTAACACATTTTTTCAGTCGCTCCCAAATCCTCATTTTTTCGCCGATAATTATCATTGGAGACCAACTTCATCTCTTCAATTGGATTTTCTGAGAAGGTAAGTGACTTTTCGGGGCTCTGTTTGAAAAATTAAAGTGAATTTTGCGATTTCAGCGATTTTTCATTGTACGATGTTATATGTCGAGCGCGACTTGTGTTGCTGTACCAACTACGGTAGCATGAAATTAAGGCCCAAAATCAAGCATAGTTCGTGGAATTATACTATAAATTAGCTTTTTACCGCAGAATTTTGTCTGTTCATGCCAGGAATTTGATGTTGGGCGGCAAAGTTCGCCGCTGTGTTTTGCCGCTAAAATCCAATATGGCGCCAAATCAACATTAGTGTACTGTACGTTTACACGTACACTGTGTACTCGCATACGCTCATAGTGAAATAAATCCCAAAATGTGCGTATTTTTGGGTCAATTTACCTTTTTGGGGGTAACTATCATCAAGTGACACTTTTAGGTTGTAATACGTAAAATTCGTGTCACAGTTGTTTTTAATTATTTTCCTCTTTTTTTCAGGGTCATCACAGTCCGAGGATGGCTTCGAAGCTTCCAGCCGGGGCTTCCCATAGAAAAACTTGTGCATGTGACCTCATGGTTGTTCACTTTTAACTTTTTTGACGTAATTTTCGTGTCTGATTTGTCTCAGTTTGTTGCAGTCAAGTCTCTGAGGCTTAAGTATTGATCAAACTTCAGGTTTATTTAGAATAAAGCTGTTGTCTTTGCAGTATATTGAATTCAGAACTTATTAATTTTCTTTTTAATTTAACCAACACAAAACCAACCGACACGTTCCAATATTTATTGAGAAATTCGTGTCACCCGAGCGGCACTTTTCAAAGGCTTCATTAAAGGTGAACTCCGATATGCTTGCACATGCAACAACGACATGGACTTCATTCAAAGGTCAACTTTCTCACACGCAAACTTCAACAACAAGATTATAGAAAAAAAGATATATCTCGTATAAAGAAAGATGTTAATCTCACCAACCATCGACGATACCTCACCGATAAAGATAAGAGGAATATGACATAAGAACAAAACTGGTTTACACAACGACCTTCAGTCCATTCATC
Organism: Ptychodera flava; assembly: GCF_041260155.1. NCBI lineage: Eukaryota > Metazoa > Hemichordata > Enteropneusta > Ptychoderidae > Ptychodera > Ptychodera flava. The sequence goes on from NW_027248374.1 coordinate 32,594, forward strand.
AAAACCAGGCAAATCAACACAATGTCTAACAAAAAATTGGAAAATAATAGAAGCCGATCAAACACTGGTCAAAGTTTTTCCAGAAAAACCTATCATAGCATACAAAAGGAATAAAAACTTAAGAGACATCCTCGTTCAGGCACAAATCAAGCACGAGGATAAAATAAACACGAACGGTCTGACCAACAAACCACTCAAAGTTCAGACCACAACATAACCATACTAGCATCTCTATTTGATGAACAATCGCTACTATCAAATTAACATGTGGGATAAATAGCTCCAACACATAACCGTTTTTTCCGGGGACCCAGATCACATGATCAGGGTCAAAGCACTATCGATTCACCGGTGTCTCGCCATGTTTCTCCATATCATTAAGGGGCGACGCCAAAAGTTCAATGTAGGATAAAAACTTAATTCCCTTAGTTTCCCCCCAAACCCCCCACCCCCCTAGAAACTTAATTGACTTATATTGAACCTGTTGCCAGGCTCTATCTATGTAAAGCGAAGCTAAGGATCAGTCAATTTAGGGGTGAAATAGAGTAATGCATCGTTAAGGCCCCCTAGCTGTAACTCTTGAAATTTGTTGACGTCAAATTATCTACCTATTCTTTCCTCTCTGAAATCTACCCTCTGAAGAGATATGAGTTAGCTTTTACTGCATTAGGAAACCATTCCTTTCAGAAACATTTGACATGTAAATTAAAATTTTATTAACGGTCATTTTGATTTCCTGGCATTTTCAAAATCAATAAATTAAAAAGGAATCAGAACATACAATGTCATAGTTGAAAACATTCACCCTTGTGGATTACAGTTTGGACTACGCTGTGCAGTTTATATGAAGATTTAAATGCAGATATGCATAGTATCAAGGGTTTTAGCTTTTCTGCATGGGGCTGTGATTTAATGTTTGGGCGAACATTTAATCGCAGTGTAATCTTTATCTTGTTCAAAATTGCATATATAGCCCCGGCAGTGTGTACACAGACGTAAATGACTACATTGTCACAAACTTATTTTAGTTTGAAAGTAAAATCATAAAAATAATGCTAAAAGATACAGCTAGTGGGGCTTAAGATGGGAACACACTTTGTGTTTCATCCAATGTAAATACAACATACTAACAACAAACTTGAAGTTTATCAATGAATGAACAAGAACAACAACAATAAAGTCAAGGTTTCTCCTTCCAGAGGCATAAAAGTTATCTCATCTGTCCTGGTGGTTGTAACAACTCAGTTCACACTGCTCCACTCAGGCGGACTACACATGCACCAGAAATGTAGCAAGATATAATAAAAATAAATTCCGAGTGCAACCAGAAACAGTAGAGAAACTACCATCTATGGTGCAACAGAAGCCAACAGCCTGCATTGTTTACACTAACTAGGCCAGGTGCAGCTCTGCACCGTGTTAAAACAACTCCCTCCGCTGGATTCAACACGAAAGTGTGCATTTCTGCTCTATTTTTTCAAAATATTCATTCCCCTGGCAATTTTTATCTTAAATCGATTTGTAGGATAGAAACTTTTTAGGTCAAAACCCCCCACCCCCAAACTAAAAGAATTAAGTTTTTATCCTTCATTGAACTTTTGATGTTGCCCCTAAACCACATTGATCGAATCATATACCGCATCACTATCAAAGGTAGAAAACGATGTGTAAAGTTGCTCTCATTTCCTATATATAGAAACAGACTTCAAGATACATAAAACAATTATAAATTCTAAAATTCTGAGAAAAAAATATACTAAGAACTGTAGTTGCAGTTAACATAAAATTATTCTCGTTTGTAGAGGCCATCTAATCTGTGGTGAATGTATAATGCCAACTGTAACAAGTACTAGAAAACGGCATTCATAGGTGAAATTTTTAGACGAAGTTTCGCCAAGGGTCTATTGAAAAGTGTACCATTTCTAGTAAAATAGCTCTGTGAAGTTAAAAATTGGTATACACAATCAATTGGTTACTGAAAAAGACACTGCTGAAATTTGATCGGTGTTCAGACCCGCGAAGACCATTACTTGCCCCGTTTCTCCTTCATAGACGACCCAATCGTGTTATGCAACAGAAACTACTCAGTATACACATCGACAATCTTTTGAAGGTAGGTTTATTTTTACATGACAAACTGTTTATATCAGAAACAAATTCCTAAAAAACACATATTACCTATAACATTCACTCAGGTCCGCGGTATGCGTGAATATAGGCATGTTTAGGCGACCCATGCTTGTGTGACCCCTGCGTACTACTGCTACCTTTGTTTTGAAATGAAAACGAGGCTATTTTTCTGAGGGCGCTGTTCAAATTACACCCCAGCATTCAGACTGTGACTTACCTTTGAAGTGTGATTTGTTATCGCGGTAAAATTGCCAAATTTCTCAGGATACTGTGTGTGTGCTAGTTTTTGCACAACCAAAGTATAACCGAAGTTATACTAAATGCTTAAGAAGCTGACTTACCTTTGAAGTGTGATTTGTTGTCACGGTAAAATTGCCAAATTTCTCAGGATACTGTGTGTGTGCTAGTTTTTGCACAACCAAAGTATAACCGAAGTTATACTGAATGCTTAAGAAGCTGACTTACCTTTGACGTTTGATTGTTATCGCTTTAAAAGTGCCAAATTTCTCAGGATTCTGTGTGTGTGCTAGTTTTTGCACAACCAAAGTATAACCGAAGTTATACTGAATGCTTAAGAAGCTGACTTACCTTTGAAGTGTGATTGTTATCGCTTTAAAAGTGCCAAATTTCTCAGGATACTGTGTGTGTGCTAGTTTTTGCACAACCAAAGTACAACCGACGTTATACTAAATGCCTAAGAAGCTGACTTACCTTTAATGTTGATTGTTATCGCGTAAAAGTGCCAAATTTCTCTGGACATTCTTTGTGTGCCAGTTTTTGCACAATGAAGTTATACTAAATACTTAAGAAGCTTATACTTACCTTTGAGGTTTGGTTGTTCAAGTTGCTTACTTGCTGTATGAAATCTTTTTTCAACTGATATTACCACTACAATGATAATATTGATGACTTGCATGCTGTGTTCCTCAGTATGTTTTTCAGAGTGTTCAATTAAAACTTTGAAGTAATGAAACACACTTACCTTGATTGACGGTTGCATTTCCTGGCTGTGATTCCGTTGGGTATTATCAGAACAAAATTGAATGGAGCTTTAACGCTAGTAAATTAGCTGTAACTTTTGGCTATTTATTCAGCAGTTTTGTGATTTACTTTTCTTTCTTGTTCTACTCCCTGAATCGAATGAAATATTTTAGCAACAGCCTAAATGTACTCAGTCGGTAATGTTATTGTTAATACATGAATTCAAGCCTGGACTAGAATTCATGTGTGAACAATAACAATGGTTGTTACACATGTACATAGTGTTTTGACAAGCAGAATATTAGGTATACTAGCACATTGTTGGGAGTAGTACAAGATATACCGGTAGAGTTAATACTGAAAAAAATCGTCCGAAGTTCCAGCTAATATCCCTTTAAACAGTTGATAAGTTTATCATTGTTCTTGCATTGAACATTACAATGATGTTTTGTTTGTGTATAGCGAATATACCGTGGTGGGCTCCCTCCCACTTATTCCAGGCTTGGGACTGGCAAGTGCTTACTCAAAGGAAAAGAAAGGAAAAGGATAGTTCATGCAAGGTGCACTTGGCGTGGTTAAGCCCTATTGCAAAAATATACATATTGACTGGCTGTGTAATTAATATCTCTGACAGGCATGCAGTTGTTTCCTAGACAGATCAAACACCTCAAAGGGTCTCTTTCAAGAGGCATGTCCTCTGAGGAAGGCAGCAGTTATACTCTAGCCAGTCAATATGTATATTTTTTCTAACTATTTGTGCATATTGCTCAGATGGCTATGTTACACTGTGCTATCTACATGCCATGCAAACTGACATCAATTGTGTAGCTTTTTACTGCAAAGCATTCTCCTCACACCTGTGCAACTTTATTGATGAGCACTTGCTGTGCATAGCCTGTATGGCGAATTATGCTGTCTATATTTGTGTAAAAGGACACCATCCATTCAACTCAAGTGGCACTTGCTGTAGGCAGGGTAAGCCCTGTACCCATACACTGAGCTTGATTGTGACAATAGTAATTGCAAATTTTAGAAAATACTGACCCTTTACACTATGTGAAATGTCAAGAAGTCCCTTAACAGGTAGTGACTCAGTTTGGTTGACACATATTTTCAATCAAAAGTTTCACATAGAAAACAGGGTCTCACACCCAACATGTGGTACATTTTCTAATAGGTCTATATTTGAAGAAGGTAAAAATTTTGTTTAGTTGTCAAAACATGCATTGGTATGTTTGTTTAAGTCAAAACATGTGATTTGAATTTTTTCACTTAAAAGAGTATAAGTAAGATTGGCAGCACCCCTAAGTGATCTGTTAACGGCACTAGACAGCTGGATATACAGGGGGAAAAACCGTGTTTTGGATTTTTGAAATTCGCTTTTGTTTCTGCACAGTGAGCCTTCGAAGTGTGAACTGTCGGATTTTCGCATAAATTATCGGCTTTTGTTCACGTTTGTCAAGTTATCGTCACTTCAGGGGGGTTTATCAAAATCTAAGACACGGTTTTTCAGGTCTATTCATGAAGTGTTAGCATGCGAAGAATCGGGGAAATCCGCCCACGCGTCGCCGACTTACACTCATTTGAAGGTGCGCATACATAGCAAAAATCGGAACTGAGAAAATCGACGATTTGTGTAAACGTCCCATTTTTCACACAAAATCGCCGAAAAAGGTCGGATTTTTGTGCGTTTCAAAAAAATTATTCGATCTGGGTCTAGGTTAAATATTGGGCATCAGTTAGAGAATTTCTGACAAGTCCTAAACATTAGTTCGCCTAAAAATGATGAAAATTGTGCTTAGAAACGTGAGGCTGGTCAGCGTAAGCGGTGGGTACTATTTACACGATAAACACTAGAGAGATAATTCAGGGCATAATCTGTTTGTCAAATACGTATCTAGCTTATAATTATATTAACTGTACACTGTTTGGTAACGGTTAGAGTCTGGTTACAAGACGAGAAAAGTTTAAAAAAATCATACAGCCGGAATGGTTTACAGGTCTGCGTTCTGCCGACGACGCGCGCCTCGCTCTCTCGCTAGCGCTCGACTTCCGGTCTCACAGCCCGTAATTTATGCACGTACCAAGTGTGAAATGGTTGCCCAGTTCATTTTAGTGCCGATTTTTGTGCCTATAGTACAAGACGTCACTTGCTTGCTTGCTTGCTTTCGGAGATGAGACGACCAACTCTCGATGCTCTAAAAATTCTGTAGTTGAGAAGTTCAAGGAATGCGGGAGAGTCGCACTTGTTTTTGTGGTTTTCACATGTGATCTGCTGCAGTCCTTTTGCTCACCATAAAAAATGACCGGGTTTTCGTGCGCTATTTCGCTTTCCACTGTGACATGTACTATTATGGCCTCGGTATAGTATGAAACCAAAATCAACTTCAGTTACACGTAAAAGCGATTCTTCATGACTTAAAATAAACGACTGAGGCGATACTCGACAGATTCACTCATTGTAAAATTGAAACGGCGACATATCGCGACACCCAGCGACACTCTCTTGACCACAGATAGAAATTGACAGGCAACGATCGTGAAGCGACGTTTCGCGTACGTTGCTGTGCTCTAGACCGACATAACAGTGTCGGATTGACAAATTGGACAAACCATGCTTCCTACATCCATGGACAAACTAAGTCCAAGACAGGTGCAGCCAACGGAGCTATTCATCGAAAAAGCTATTCCAGGAGCAATTTTTGAGGGCAGGGGAAATTTTAATTTTGCTAGGGCAGGGACATGTTTTTTAGGTGGTAGGGGAGCAAATTTTAGTTTGTTTTGTAGGGCAGGGCGGATATCGGTTGATTGTCCTGGGGACAGGGCTTGGCGAAAAATATTTTGAGGGAATTGTTTCCAGGGCAGGGGAAATTGGCAATTTTTTTTCGCCACAGGGCGAGGGAGCTTCAAAAATTCACAGTGGGAAGGGGAAACAGGCAAAAATAAGTGGGGAGTGGGTAAAAATGAAGTTTGAGAGTGGGAGAGTAAGTCGAAAAATTTTCTGTGGGAGGGCAAATTATGACAGCTAATTAATTACCCTCTTGACTTAAATTTAGTCAGTTCACATTATTTGTCATGCACAATGTATCTTATCATAGTAAGGACCTTTTTAAAACTGCATTGTTCGTTGGCTGCACCTGTCCAAGATATGGGCTGCTGTTATAGAACCATATTTTCCAGTGAAGATTAAATAGATTCTCTTTGGACGGCAGTGTAATCTATAGCCCGGCGTACGATGCTATGTGTTCCTCTACAGCTAATCGCCTCGCTCACCACAACCCTGCAAAGACCCGTACGTAGGGTCGGTGACTTCAAATCCATTTTGGGACTTGACGTAAAAAGCCAAATTACTGTCGAAATTCAGCGTTCTTGGGCCCAAGTCGTATCCCTGCCGACCTCAGCTACTCGATCGCTTCCAAAAATGCCAGTCTTTTATTCACTTTTCGTAAATACCGTCGATGTCGGCAACTCTCTCGCTAGCCCTGTGTACGATGCTGTGTGTTAGCTGTAGCGGCCAACACACAACATCGCGTCCATCAGCTTTCCATTTTGCTTCTTCGGCCCCCGTTTGCGTTTTCGACACTGCTTATACTGCCGGCAGTCATCAGCCATGTTGGATAGCGTCTCTTATGAAGACGTGCGCGCATGCGCAACATCGTGCGTAAAAATTTACATAATCTCCTCAAGGTATAACGATAACGCTGACAGTAATCCGGACCGTTAAAACAAAAAGAAAATAATAACTCGCGCAGTGGTTAGAAGGCCGTGTTTTCACTAAAATTTAAGACATTTTCCAGTACAATGTTACCTCACAGTTTTCTCTAATAAAAAGATCATATTTCAGGGTTCAGAATATGAAATAATCACAAAATCGCTAAAATTTACAAAGAACCCCAGTCACTACCTTAACAGGATACATGAATAGTACCTAAGTGTTATCTTTCAGTATTCTTTCCACTTTATTTTATAGCCAGACAAGTTCATTTGATGTCTGTCCCCTGTTACGTACGTTACCTTTTTTTTGAAAATTCTTCATGAAAATGTTATTTACATGAGGAAATTAAGGCAGATCAAGTGCATGATAATCAAGCAAACTTGACACATATATCTGCACTTAAATTGATAACTCAATATGAACATACTTTAAAATAGAAGACTTTGAAACATCCAAGATGATTTGATGTCTGTCCCCTGTTACGTACGTTACCTTTTTTTTGAAAATTCTTCATGAAAATGTTATTTACATGAGGAAATTAAGGCAGATCAAGTGCATGATAATCAAGCAAACTTGATACATATATCTGCACTTAAATTGATAACTCCATATGAACATACTTTAAAATAGAAGACTTTCAAACATCCAAGATGATAAAATGTCTGTCCCCTGTTACGTACGTTACCGGTTCCATGACAACACTTGAAACATCACGCTCTCCCTTTAAACCCAATTAGTTATTTATCTTCAAATATTTTATTTCATAATAGTAACATATAGTACTTATAGTAACATATATATATATATATATATATATATATATATTTATATATAATCTCCCAGTATTTCGAACAAGTGTGATATCATCGAAGACGAGGGTTTCCCCCAACATAGCGGCAGTATCCATCCGAGCCGGTAGGCGAGGAGGGATACAGCTATGTTGGGGGAAACCCGAGTCTTCGATGACGTCACATGAGTGAGAAATACTGGGAGATTATATATTTATCACATGCATAGACCCACTTTTTTATTTTCACTTTCCCGCGCGATGTAATTTGGACCTTTATTATGTCGGCGTGGCGGATGAAGTGGTACGGCTCCAGCTGATTCCGTTCACATTCGGACGCACGTTCCTCTCGATGCGTCAGAGTAGTCTCTCGCTGTCGGATTTTCCGCGCAAAACTTGAATGGATATAGCCGTTATCAGCGAGGACAAGGGAAAGGAGGATGATATAGTATCTTCAGATGTATTATTTTGTTTGAAGGTAAAGTAATAATGTAAATAATGCATCGAAATTTAACCTTGTCTTGCTGTTCATAGCAGTGCTTACACGTTGTTTACACTGTACGATTCGAACGAACACGCTGTGCAATACTGCAGTCGTCATTTTTACTGCTGTCAGTTCCTGACTTCGGTCATAATACATGAATAAAACCACAATTGAACTGTATCACATCGTTCTTGTTGGTCATTTATGCAACCACACTGTACCTAGGAAAGTTATATTGCTCGAAACTGGCGAGGACTGGAGGAGTACGATGCCGTATGAAGATCGTACGTTCGCATATATTCTCAACGCCTTGGACGTTGTTTGAAATTGAGAGGAAAAGTGTATCATCGTTCGTTGTAATTATGAATGAAACTAAAATCATAAACAATCACAGTAAACAAAGCGCAAAAAGAAACTTTTAACATTTGGCATGTATACATTCGATCTCGATGTTACTGGTGTCTATATGAAAACACTTCATTGTGGCCGCGGCTCCTATCGAGCTGTCGACGAAGTGGCACAAGCTTCTGAAAACCGCGTTTGCCGTACGTTACTACAGTAAACTTCTCGCTTTATTACAGGCTACCGCAGAAGTTCAACAGCAATACAACCCTTTGCCGATGCTAAAAATTTAACCCGTCACCTGACAGGATGAGATGTTGATTTTGATACATCATATTCTTAATATATATGTTGCTAATACCAACAATAAAGTTCACTTTATGCAATGGCCATGATTGACCCTCTTTACCGGCGGGCCGCCTTCGGCGGCCCACTACAATAAATATACATTATGTATTACCCATGACCCTCTTAACGGGCAGACGCCTTGGTGGCCCACTCCAATTAGGTTTACTTCATGCAATGGCCATGATTGACCCTCTTACTGGCGGGCCGCCTGCGGCGGCCCACTACAATAAATTGACTTTATGTAATACCCCACGGCAATCTTACCGTAAAATTCCCAATTGAAGCCGCGGCTTGTATTAGAAACATTTTTGAGGGACCCCTGGGATCACGCACTGAATAATGGTAATGGCCGCGCGCCTTCAGCGGCCCTGTCCAGTAAAGTTTACTTTATGCAATAGCCATGATCGACCCTCTTTACCGGCGTGCCACCTTTGGTGGCCCACTAGAATAAAGTGACTTTACGTAATGGCCCATGACCCTCTTAACCAGAGGGCTGCCTTTGGCGAACCACTCCAATAAAGTTTACTTTATACAATGTCCATGGACATGAGTTGTCTATGGAAATGAAGTTAAAAATTGCCTTACAGTCGTCCTAATTGACAGACGTTTCAATGGATGTGGCTGAGAAGTTTGTGCACTGGCATCGAATAAAGTGTGCCGCGTACCGGAGTTCAAATCCAAACCATGCGGGTAAATTTGACATATGGGTTTTGGTTATTTTTCAGGGGGGGTTCATCGATTTTTTTTCGTCTGACAAAGGGGGGTCATCTTTTTTCACAAAAAATTCTGGGGGTTCTATATGTTTTTGAACACCGGCGACAAGAATTTTGCCGGCCCCCCACCCCAGGCTGTAAAAACTGAACGCTCCCTAATCAGAGTTCAGGCAGGTATAGGTCATTTTATTGAAGTACACTCACTTTGGCTTATTTTGCCGTTCAAAGATCCGACACAAGTAGTGTCGTCGTAATGGACCAATTTTTGCTGTTAGTTTGCCCACAGCTATTTGTGGCAAAGCTGACCTTTGACCCACATAGCAACACAAGCCGCCGCCAACAGATAGCTGCGTTTCCACAGCTAACGTACTCGATGATTGGCAAACCCTAAAGGGTGGACCATCACATCTGGACCCCCGTAAACACAAATTAGTAGCGCTTCGTTCTATGGGTAATCACATACACGGTCCCTCAGCAGACAGGAGACATCAGTTTATTGATTTCCATTTTCACAGATCACGGTTCGAGCGCCTGGCAATATTTTCCTGTTTCAAATTTTCCCTCAGTTTTGTTCATATGACTCTGAAACTCCAGGATACTATTGGGAAGAAAGGGTTATCTTGTAATATTGAGGTATTCGCCAACATTTTACAAAGTTGAGTGAGAAAAAATGCTGCAAATGCTGACAGCCTTGCATGACGACCCGTTTCCAGAGGCATATATGCATATTATGCAATAGCCAATATCACGTAAGGTAATGAGGGGATTCAAGGCAACTCAGTACCAAACACATCTACTACTACTACTACTACTACTACTAGCGCACACAGAGCTTGCAGACACAAAGTGAGTACTCCTACAACGTCAGCTCAGTAAGTCTGTAATTAATAGATTGCAGTCAACTAAGGGGCCATCGATAATAAAACTGAGCAGCAACAAACATAATTCTTTCCTTTTACGGGGAGGGGGTTAAAGCTCATTTCGTTTTGTGTGCGTCAAAATCGCATAAGGATTTTCATCTCTTGTTTTCTGGGTGCGACTTTGCAGCGAGAACGCAATCACTACCTTTGCGTTCATCAAGAACAAAATGACCAGACATTAGGGGGCGTTTCCATCTAAAAAACATGCATATTCAATGCACATTCACCCCTTGAAATAGGGGTTTGAAGGGGTATGGAGCTCCTAATTAAAGTTATCTGCCATCTCGTAAGCTGTTTGCAATGTGATTAGAGATAGCGATTAAGTGGGTGTACAGGAAGACATCTCTGCCTTACACAATTCATACAGATAATCGTTTGCCTTGAACTTCTTTGAACATTGTACCCTAATTTTCACAGAATAGGACCTATAATATACTACAAGCCATATTTTAGTTCAAATTAATAAAAGTAGGAACAAATTCCAATGTCCTGAATGATAATACTGTTGTCAAGGTTTACAACGAGACTGAGTTTGTGCCGCTTCACTGTACAGTTCCTTGGCATAAAGTAGTACCGGTCAAGCTATTGGTATCTGAAGTTGTTGACTAAGCGTTATGTAATGTCTGATTATATCTGATATAACTACTTTAGATTGCATATTATCAGTGCAAAAGAGCCCCAAAAAAGTGCACTGTTTTTTAGATGCAAGCATCCCGTCATGAAAATCGGAGACAGAAAAGACAACAAAAAGACCTACATGTGAAATAAATCTTGTATGCTTTTCAACGTGAAACATGTACGCGAAACATTTTCCTATGTGTTTAATACATTAAAATGTTCTGTGTCTTAAAACGCGATATGCATAAAGTTGACGTTTATTGATCAATGTGCACTTCCGGTATTTTTTCATGGGCGTGGGATCGAGAGGTGCGTGTGGGTTTGTCAGAAAAGCATCATAATACAAATTGATTTCGCATAAGAACTTCGTTGTGGAGGGGGTTTCAAGTAAAACGAAGGAATTACGTTTCTTGTGCGTCAGCATTTATTATCGACGGCCCCTAAGTAACCTTGGAGAAAGGCTTAACACTGTGGCTTAGTCCATTTTGATTTTTGTTGCAGATGAGTCATTCCATGGTAAAGTGCACCAAATAGTGTGACATACACCTGAAAATTTTAATCTTAAAATTTGCAGCAGAACATACCATGCATTGCACGCATACCACGCGGTGGCTGATATGTATCGAACCACGCGTAGGTGTGGCAGACAACAAAATGTAAGGCGGCTAATATTTTACACGTAAACTGATATCTATGTGGTATTGGTTAACAAGTCATTGACAATGACATAGTCCCCACTTGTAATAGGAGTATTAGTCTTGATGGGGCGGGGAAATGTGGTCATTAAGAAGTATCACTAGAGTGTATATGTTCAGATCTAGGACACATAGGTCTATGTTATTGTTCCCAATTGAAACAAGAGGCATGTCTAAGTTATGGTTCTAAATCGAGAAAAAAGATCAGACCTATAGCTGTATTGGCCAGCCAAGAAATACATATGCACATAATAAATGAGGTAAAAGATGTGACATCTTAAGGCTTATTATCCTATCAAATCGAAGCATAAAGAACTTGTGGTTACTGAGTTATGCATATATATGCATAATCAAGGTCAAAGGTCATCAAGGTCACGTTACATTTGGAGAAAAAAAATTGTATTGCTAATTAATCTATAAATGCCAAAATTCAGACCTCTGCTCTATTGGCTTGCCCACAATTATATATTGGCATAATTGAGGAGGTAAAGCGTGTGTTGTCATAAGGTCTCCATCTTACTACCGTAATTTGAGGGACCCCTGGATCACGCCACTGAGGTTCCCGGTGCGGCTTCAATTACGTACATTTCCTGTGTTTCGATATTTTTCTCAATGCTCACCAAGCATGGCAGGGGCAATCGCTATTGTTATGCAAATTAGTACCAATGAATTCTGCATGAATAAATTACCCCATAAAAAGCCCCTACCCTAGTGTAACTCCAATATAGAAACGTTAGGAGAGTGTATTTGGTCGTTAAACTTGGTAAATTCCTTTTAGATAATAAGGAAACTATTAAAGATGTTAAAACAATGGAAAACTGGAGTTCCCTTGACAGCATCATAAGGAAAATGACATGTTTTTCCAGTACTCCCGGCCAGTACTTTCTTGATTCTCTGACCCTGCTGACCCCCGTCCCCTAAATAGAATAGTCTCACTAAGGTCGGCCATGTTGACCAGCTAGCGCTAGCAGCATGCATGATCGATGTCTTTGTTTCAAGTTTAGGGGTTTTTGGACGCTGAAATTTCACAAAAATGTCACTTCTGTATTCAGAGATTGTACAATCAATTTCTTTGGACGTGTAAGTCGATATTGAAAGCGACAGAAGATCAAATGGTTTTGAAAAAAATCGTGCATACAATTAGCATAAATTAAGCGTCCATGGCAGATGGGTCCCCTTGATTTACAGCTGTCTTGTGTTGCCGAACAGGTGGCTCATACTCGGATTGTGCAATAAAGGCAAGTGAATGACCTTGGTAACTTTACTGGCATGTTTTTGTGAACTGTTTTTGTGGTCAAATTTTATTTTCTCATCTAAAATGGAATGTGTACAAGCTTATATGCACCCACCATGGTCATTCAGCAGCCACAGTACAGTATAGGCAGTTCATTATGTCAATATGATGCAGGTGGTGTTGTTGTACGTCAGGCATCGGTAAGGGTACGTGGGTATTGAATGAAAACTACGTATTTGAAACATGGTATCTCAATCTCTCAACTATTTTAACTTGTACACAAACACCGTTGCTTCAAAATTGTTGCATCAGGTAATTGACTATGGCGGTGTTTACCACACTGACAAAAACTTCGGCCGTGTTCAAACATACACACAAACGTGCCGATACATGGGGCATTGTTTGTACTTTTGTTACTATCAATGACAAAATGCACAATGGTAGTAGTGTTAAAAAGGAACTTTTTATTGGTATTTTTTCTGTAAGAAAGACACCTGTCAATCATTAGCACAAGTCAATGAGGCGATGCAAGCCAGCTGGTGTGAATTTCAGCATGCATTGTTTCATGATGGGCTCAGAGAAGGGGTGCGGCTTCTATAATGGTACAATTCAAAAACCCAAAATGGGCAAACAATGAGCCAAGACAATGTTTTAAAGTCCGGGTGCGGCTTCAATTAGAGGTGCGGGCCTCAATTGGGAATTTACGGTAAATATAAAGCACATTGCACTTGTAGTTACTTATTTATTGACATAATCGTGTATTTTAGGTAAAAGGTTATGGAGGGTCACATGACATTTTTGTCAAAAAATTTCTATCCTATAGTCTATCCCTATATACCAACAAGTCACCGTTGATGACACAGTACCAGCTTGTCCATTTTGTTATAATCTTTGGTGTCTAGTAGCTGTGGTCTAGGTAGCTGTGGAATGACATTGATGCAACGGGTGCATCAGGCCTGTGACTTGCATAATAAGGAATCTGAAGAACGTTCAATAAATTGACACATCTCTGCCGATAATGACCACTGAAGTAACTTTTGATTACATCACACATAACGATGCCCTCACTGCCTCTAATGTCATGATGGCACATACTAATACACATGGTTTGGTGGAATTTTCGAAATGGTATGGGATCGGGTATATTGTTGTAATCAGCCATTTCGGATCATATAATGAAACAAATTAATGTGCACAAGAATGCAGCCATAGTATTTTATCTTCATATCACGTTTGAACAAAATCAGTCCATCGAGGGACAGTGACCTATGTTTATGTTCAAAGACATAAAAAAATCACACCAAAATCGAAATCAAATGGCTGTCTATTGACCATATGGATCATAGCACACAATAAGTAGACATGCATATGTATGCCATAGTACTTTATCTTTGTACCAAGTCTCAACAACATTGGTTAAGGAATATTTGCATATGATGAAGCCTCAAAGACATGAAAAAATCCAAAAATGACCATCTGGCAGTGATATTGGAAAGAAATGACAATCTGGCAGCCATATTGGAACATGTCACGAAGTAAATTGACATGTATATGTATGCCATAGTGCTTGATCTTTGTGCCAAGTTTGGACACAATGGGTGTAATGACCTTGAATTACGCTTCAAAGACATAAAGAGTTCCAACAAAATTGCAGTTCTGCAGCCATATTGGATCCTATTGCAAGGTTAATTGATACATGCATATGTATGCCATAGTGTTTTGCCTTTGTGCCAAGTTTGAACAAAATCGTTCAGGGATCGATGTTTGAGTTATGGTTCAAAGACATGAAAAAATCGCAAAAAAAATGGCCGCCTCAGCCTATATTAGATCGTTTAGCAATATAATTTGACATGCATATGTAGGCCATAGTGTTATGCCTTTGTGCAAAGTTTGAACAGAATCGGTTCGAGGATGTTTGAGTTATGGTTCAAAGACATGAAAAATCGCAAACAAAATGGCCTATTCGCGGCCATGTTGGATCGTATCGCTAATAATTTGACACGCACATGTAGGCCATAGTGTTATGCCTTTGTGCCAAGTTTGAACAGAATCAGTTCAAGGATGTCTGAGTTATGGTCCAAAGACATGAAAAATCGCAACAAAATGGCCGCCTCACGCCCGTATTGGATTGTATCGCGAAATAATTTGACAAGGATATGAAGCTATAGTGTTATGCCTTTGTGCCAAGTTTGAACAAACAATCTGCTCAAGAATGTCTGAGTTATGGTCTAAAGACATGAAAAATCGCAACAAAATGGCCGCCTCGCGACCCATATTGGATCGTATCGAAAAATAAATTGACGCGAATCTGTAAGTCATAGTGCTATGCCTTTGTGCCAAGTTTGAACAGAATCTGCTCAAGGATGTCTTAGTTATGGTCCAAACACATGAAAAATCGCAACAAAATGGCCGCCTTGCAACCAATTTGATCGTATCACAAAATAAATCGACGTGCATCTGTAGGTCATAGTGCTATGCCTTTGTGCCAAGTTTGAACGAAATTGGTTTAGCAGTGTCTGAGAAACTGTTGATGACGACGGACGGACGGAGGACGGACGGACGGACGGACGGACGCACAGACGCACAGACGGGACCAATCTATAAGTCCCCGCCGGACTTCGTCCGCGGGGACTAAAAATCATACATCTACGTGGCGCCATAAGTGTCCATCATACCAAATATGCAGGGTGTAGCACTTGTGGTTCCTGAGTTATGGACAAATATGTATATTTGAGGTCAAAGGTCATTGAGGTCATGTGACATTTTGTCAACAAAATTGCATTGATAAGTTATCCTTATATACCAAAAATCAGATCTCTAGCTCTATTGGCTCGCTCAAAATTAGATATGCACATATTAATGAGGTCAATATGTGGCTCATAAGGTGTCTCATCATACCATATATGAAGGGTGTAGCACTTGTGGTTACTGTGTTATGGACAAATATGTATATTTAAGGTCAAAGGTCATTGAGGTCACATGACATTTGTCAAAAAAATTGTATTGCTAAGTTATTCCTATATACCAAAAATCAGACCTATTGGCTCGCTCAAAATTAGATATGTGCATAATTAATGAGGTACAATATGTGGCGTCATAAGGTGTCCCATCATACCAAATATGAAGGGTGTAGCACTTCTGGCTGCTGTGTTATGGACAAATATGTATATTTGAGGTCAAAGGTCATCGAAGTCATGTGATAATTTGTCAAAAAAATGTATTGCTAAGTAATCCCTTCATACCAAAAATCAGACCTTTGGCCTTATTGGCTCGCTCAAAATTAGATATGCACATAATTTGAGAAACAATATGTGACGCCATAAGGTGTCCCATCATACCAAATATGAAGGGTGTAATACTTAGGGGTTATTACACGAATACGGTAAATATAAAGCACATTGCACTTGTAGTTACTTATTTATTGACATAATCGTGTATTTTAGGTAAAAAGTTATTGAGGTCACATGACATTTTGTCAAAATTTCTATC
This sequence comes from Ptychodera flava, assembly GCF_041260155.1. Classification (NCBI taxonomy): domain Eukaryota; kingdom Metazoa; phylum Hemichordata; class Enteropneusta; family Ptychoderidae; genus Ptychodera; species Ptychodera flava. Next base: position 49,050 of record NW_027248374.1, read on the forward strand.
CTATAGTCTATCCCTATATACCAAAAATCGACGCGGTATCGCCCTAACTTTGTGTAATAACCCCTTTATCATACATGCATGCTTTGGTTATGACTGTTTTCCACAGACGCTCCGAAATTAGCGACGAAATCAACTTGAAATCGACCTTGCTTCCTCCAGGCTGTACTTATAAAAAGTTGGTTGCTAAGGAGTGATGACAACCGTATCACTTCTTGATATTATTCCGCTATTGGGCCATTCCACTGCAAAGGAGGGTTTATGGAGCACTTTTAAAGCAAACAATTTAAATATTACGATGTCGACACAGGTTTTTACAATTTGAAGAAGATTTGTTTTTAGTTTAAAATGACGGTGGATGTAAAACATAGGCTGGAGTGTGTAAAATGGGTGTGTTTTCGTGTTTTGATACATAACCTCATCCCTGCGTGAAAGTTATGAGGCCGCCAAAATCGGGTCAAAATACTCGCGCGCTCAACATCTTATCGAGTATGAACAGCTGAGAGCACAGAGCTGCAGAGCAAGCAGCTCTGCGACATCTATGAATGCACACTACAGTGGATATAATACCCGTACCAGTCAGTTTATCTCGAAGAATTATACATGTTCCCAGACGTCAAATATGCCGAATTTACCATCTCAGTAAGCGGATTAGTGAAAACATGAAGTGAGTACACTGTAAGCTGTAGTGTCGTAACTCGTTCGTGATTTTGTTGCTGTACGAATAAAGTACATTTCAAAGGTATTTCCGTCGTCTGCTCGTATATTTTCCTTCCTGGCTTGCCTAAATAGAACTAACTTCCTTTAACAACCGAAGCGAAAGTTTGACTTTCCCTAGATGGTACATTGTATCTGAAACCCGCACCGCATCGGTGCCACCAGACACGATCATGACCTGTGAACTGACAGGTACAAATCGAAAATATCATGTGCACCTTCAACCTTGTCTGTCGCGAGTATTTTCAGTGCGGTTGGATTTTCGTGGCTCATTTACGACTGTAAAGATGTAATTCACCGCCCAGATACTTTAAGCTCATCAACAGGAAACTTGTCGTAAAGCGATTCTATCATGATGCTCTGTCAACCGATATCTTTACGTGTAATGATACATCCATGGTGTAATCTTCAGCAGCGTAGACGACACGAAAACACTGCACCGTGCACCGCCACGGGACCGGCCATGATTGACAGGTGTCGGCAAATTATACAAATTTTCAATACGTTTGTTTGTATGTTTTTGGTACAACTGTACTTGTGCCTAAGTGCAATGCCCATGAAGTGACTGCAAACAACAGAATTTTGACAATAATCATAATGACGTTTCGGATTGTCATTTGTCTTATTCGCTCAGCTGTTTTATATGTACATATACCAACGAAGGTCATGCATACAGCGAAGGTCACGCGTCTGCGTCGCTGTAAGTAGTTCGGTTACAGTGAAAATATAATTCGTATTTTCACTAGTTAAAATATGGGCTCATATCAGTACCGTCTGAACAATAGAAGAATGGCAATACAGGCATAGCATGTATGATAATTGTTGTTACTGAGTTATGACAAATATGTATATTTGAGGTAAAGGTCCCAAGGTTTAGTGACATTTTGTCAAAAAACTTGTATTGCTAAGTTATCCGTATATACCAAAAATCACACCTCTACCTCTATTGGCTCGCTCAAAATTAGATATGCACATAATTAATGAGGTACAATATGTGGCGTCATAGGTTGTCCCATCATACCATGTATATGAAAGGTTTAGCACTTGTGGTTACTGATTATGGACAATATGTATATTTCTAGGTCAAGGGCACCAAGGTCACGTGACATTTTGTCAAAGTGTCTGAGATATCTGCATGAACGGATGGACTCACAGATGGACTCATGGACGGACATGACCCAATCTATAAGCCCCTGGACTTTATCTGTGGGGACTAAAAACTGTCACTGCATCCTTTTTGCAATATGAATACGATGAGAAACTAAATTTTTATTTTCTTGGCCTTATACAAGGGAGTCTATGGAGTGCCTTATACATGGAGTCTATGGACTGCCTTATACATGGGAGTCTATGGACTGCCTTATACATGGGAGTCTATGGAGGTGAAAACTAAAAAGTCCTCTAACACGGCCAAATTTGATCCCATTGTGAAACAAATCAACGTGCATCTGTATGAGTAGGGTACTATCCTTGTACCAAGTTTGAACAAAATCACTCAAGGCGTCTCTGAGATATCTACGTGAACGGACGGACGCACGGACGCACGAACGCACGGACATGACAAAAACCTATAAGTCCCCCCAGACATTGTCCGTGGGGACTAAAAATATAATAGAACAGACTTTAAAGAATAATGAAAACGGCAAAAACTAAGGAGAAGTCTTCGCAGTGGGAGGTAAATTGCTTCGTTCGAACTTATTATGGACTCCCTAGAATATCATCAATCAGTACGACAACAAACCTTCAGGGATTTCGGGTTATAATCAGAAACAATCGTCAAACTTAGGGATGTGAAAAGTACGCTCGGAAATGACATGTTTTTATCGCCACGCCACGCCAAATATCCACCGTTGGCATTAAAAAAATTTGTTTTAAAATGTTACCAAGTGGGAGTGCCTCTTTAAGGTTATTCTCAAAATACAAGAATTTCCATCTGCATACACAAACAGGTGAGGTAATGTCAAAGTTTGGTCAAAGTGCACCAGAAAAAGTCAAAATTTGTTAGGATGCCCGTCACATTGTTTTGTGCAATTGTAAGCAGACAGTGAATGAATTTAGCGCATCCACTGAGTGGAAGAATGAAACTTTAACCAATGCAGTGCAGTGCATGTGAGAGAATTAAAGTTCAGCGATGTTGGTTTACCTAAATCACAGCTTTTGGACTGACCATCATGCACTGCATGATTTACTGAATTTGTAGATGTGTATCTATTGTAACAAAAGTAAAATACCATTTTTGTCCGCATGTTGATGTAAAGGTGTTATGAGATCAAAGGTCTAATAGCGTCATATAACACCTAAAGTTAATGTACTCCATTCAAAGTTATTGCACTCTGTGTTGTCTGATATCAAAACTTGCGGGAATGACGAAACTCCATAGGCTAGAGACACAAATCTATAATAATACAGAGTGGCCACCATGCAGCCATATCAATCTTATCATAAAACAATCAATGTGCATATGCATGACATAAGTCAATGTCTTGTACCAACTTTCAGTATTAAGCACATTTACACAAACCAATTTGGTTGGAAAATAAAATCACAGATATTGGGGCTTTAATCAATGCAGCACAGTGCATGTTGTAGAAACTGTAGTTCAGCAGCATGATTTCATACAAATTCACAGGTTTTGTAAATATATTGAATGTGTAGATTTATCTCTTTTGCACTAAATGTAAAATCTCTTGTTTGTCCCCATGTTCAGGTGAAGATGTTATAAGATCAAAGGTCTAATAGCCTCAAATAACATTTAAAGCTTATGTCACTGTTTTTGAACCCTGTTAAAAACTGTTAATTACGTATGATTCGAATGTTGCATGAGGGCGCTCTGCAATGTACATCCGGTAACCCTGCAATCGCCCGTTAGGCTAGCATTCACAAGTTGTGTAGTGTTTTCTAGTTTCTCGTTTCAACTTGCATTATTTTGAGCAGCGACCATATTTCAACATGCCTGGTGCCAGGAGAAAGGTGACGAAGCCCGAAAACAGTGTATTGAGTCAGCTCGAATGCAGCATCAGAGAGGCAGACAAAGAAATTCGACGTTTAGAGGCAGCTCAAGCAACTCCCGCCCTGGTAGACCTCTCGGCGGCAAGATGTAGCCAAATGATGAGGGCACCATGCGCCAACTCTACTCAGCGTCAAAAAACTTCTCCGACGTTGCAAACATGGAGACTCTTCGAGGGGACCAGCATTTAAGAGAACAAGCAGAAGATCATTTGCGAGATTGGCTACCTTTCACCGATCAAGAAGCATCATCTAAAGCACCCGCCGGTAAGAGAAAGTCCGGTATTTTTAGCAAACCCCACGACCACGTGGTCAGACCGACACTGTGGCCTCATGGCGTAATGGTTGACGTCTTACCCGCCACTCAGTCAGCCGATTATCATCAGTTGACGTTCGACAGGTTCCTTGCCGGTTACTTGGCGATCCTCACACACGCGCCACCGCTGATATCAGATATGGAACGGGAACAAAGACTCCATCATTTGAAAGATTTGGTAAATTACAAGATTCTTTATGGATGGGAAAGTACACGCGAGTTTCACGCCAAGGTTTTGCACAAAATAGAAATGGGTCATGCGAATTGGGACGGCGACTTCGACGGTTTAGCGTACTGGGCTTTCAAAGTCCGTCGTACAGAGCAGGCAGAGAAAACCTCTACTGATCAGGGAGCAGATAAATCAAAGACAAGCGGACAGTTTAACTTCTTGTGTTTCAGTTGGAACTGGAAAAATGAGTGCCCTTACGATGACCCCGCGAACGGAAAGAAATGTCGGAAGTTACATGCCTGCCTGAACTGTATAAACAAAGGCCTGTACGCTTCGCATCCTATCATCAAATGTCAGTTTTGCGAACAGTCAGCGAAAACGCCAACTGCGGAAACAAAGCCGGACAGTAAGAAGGACAGTAAGTAATCATTGCACATTGACACAATCACAAGGCTATCATCATGACATTTCCTCTCAGGTATTGGATTCTAGCGACACTATTAGCAAAGTCACGGATGAAATTATTCACAGCGATCATGCTGTCGTTTTGCAAATTAGCCAAATTTCTGCTCCCCCTGAGAACCCAACTCCTGCGTTGGTTAGTAGCCAAGGTTCCGCCTCTCAGGGGCATTCGCTAGTGGACCCGCTTTCAGTTTTTTGCGGTCTACCAGACAGTCGCCGCACATCTATAGACAGTAGCAACGCCATGCATGGTGATCTAAATTCAGCACATTCATCTGTTGTTACGCTTGACAAGAAGGCCATAAACCGTGACTTGCCAGATCCAACAGAACTGAATTGGCCACCGCAGTCATCACATGATGTCCAATACTTGATAGGACTGCATGAGGCTATCTTTAAGTCAGGACGCTACAATTACACAGGACTTCGCATTCCGGTACCGACAAAGCTTAACATTTGCACGTGGAGGGCTAAGCTTCACAACTACCAGGACACTTCGCTTTGTGATTTTCTTGAATTTGGATGGCCGGTGGGTTATGAAAGAGAACAATTACCTCAGACTTATGGCAGAAACCACAAATCTGCACTCGACAACTGGCAACACATAGACAAGGCTTTATTTAACGAAGTAACTTGTGGAGGAACACTAGGTCCTTTTCGCACTAACCCGCTATGTATACCGCTCACTGCATCTCCATTGTCATCTGTTCCAAGAAGGACAGCACGGACCGTCGCATGATATTAGATCTTAGTTATCCTCCCGGCTCGTCTGTTAATGAAGGCATTCCCCAGCACAAGTACTTAGGAGAGGACTTCAACTTGACATACCCATCAGTGGACAGTTTTGCCACACTTATCCGCACACATGGAAAGGGATGCTTCATGTACAAATGTGATTTGAGCAGAGCATATAAACAATTGTTCATGGACCCGCACGATTATCATTTATTAGGGTACTTATGGCGAGGATATTATTACTTTGATATTGTATTCCCCTTTGGCATTCGCAGCGCAGCAATGGCATGCCAACGGGTGACTAACGCGGTCACGTTCCTGCATCGGAAGGCTGGTTTTGACAGCGTCAATTACCTGATGACTTCGGCGGGGTAGACTCCCCCGACAGAGCCTTGGATTCCTACAGTAACTTGCAGAACTTGCTTCTCGAACTTGGACTCGCGGAAAATAAAGGCAAAGCCGTCGCACCCACTACTCATCTTATCTTTTTAGGAGTGGGTTTTGATTCCTTAACAATGACTACACTACAGCCCAAAAGTATGCCTCAGTGTACGGTATTCCGCGAAGCATAATTTCTATCGAACAGCGCTCTCAGCCGGTCGCTATTGACAAGCGAACATTGTATCAATTTATTTTCAATAGATTATCGGTCGAAAATCTGTTTGGGCGCCGCTTGTGCCGGGCGCTCGTGTGTTGAGGTCACGTCATAAACATTTCCACAATAACCCATATATTGACTTATACACTTTAACATCAAGGTATCCGTTGGTTTCCTGTACTGAAATTAAATCGACGACAATTTTTTCAGTTTTGGTGATACTTTTATGTACGTTTGGCGCACCTCGGCGTAGTTTGGCGCCATTGTGAACGGGGACTACACGCGAGTGAGCGAGACAACAATGTATCAATTTCAGACAAAAGGATATCGATCAATAACGTTCACTGCACGATTACAGTGGAGACTCTACGCCCGTTCGCCTCTGTTCTGTGTTATTTTTGCAGTTTACTGGAATTTTCATAGTTTATATTCGCCAAAATTTGTTATAAATTACAACAACCTGACTGGTATTTGGTCTGTACAATTTAAGAGACGCTAACCGATTAAATGGGTCAATATTAGACCCTGATTTTGCATATGCAAACGCCGTAAGATCGTCATTTTATTGACGGCAAGAGCAAAATATTAGCGATCGGAAAAATAAAATGCAACTAAAACAAGTTTTGTCGAGAAATTCAAAAAACTAAAACGACAGCAATCTTGTATATATATCAAGGAAACACCGTGGCACTTTTCACTATAATTGGTTCAGAATTGAGAAATTTGAACGAGCGATAGTTGTACGGTCTGTTCAGTACATTAAACGCCATTGTTTTGTATGGGAAATCGAGCAGATTAGACACATCGTAAAATGAAAAATTTGTCTGAAAAAAACCCTGGTTTAACTTTTTCATTTCGCTGTTATTTTTTAATATTTGGTATGACACATATCATGAAGGGTAACTAAAACTCTATGGTTTTATTTTTTTTAGTTTCCCTCTTATTTTTATAAAATGACGAGTTGAAGATCGTTTTGCTGTAGACTGTGTTTTTACTTGATTTTGCATATGTCTCTTATCGCTTACGTATCTTTGGAATTCCCTTGTGAAATTCTTCCCAAAATATTATAATTGTAAGGGCAGCATATCCAGGAACAAGTCATCGTTGATGACACAGTCCCCACTTGTTAATGGGTACTTTGATTACAAGTCCTCAGAGAGGATAGAGTCCTCTTCATTAATTAGGTCTGTGATAAAAATACTTTGATACAGATGGCACTCAATGGCCAAGAATGAGTTCCATGGTGATGAAAACATAAAACCAATGTAGGCCACCATCCTAAAGTTCATAAAATGAGTCAACTAGGAATTAATCAACAGGGTGTTGCAAAAATTTTTTGCATACAATCCTAATACTTAATAGATTATCACTGGTACCATATTTCATAAAGTTTGAGCAGTATTTAAAACAAACTATGAGATCAACATCTGTATCAAGTTTCATCAAATTTGACGTTGTATTAATTTGTGGCTATATCACTCTAATTAGGAAAGTTCATTACATATGCAATTACAAATTAATTAAAATGACACTGATAAATGTCTTTTTCAATGTTAAAGCAATGTGAGCTTAACATCTGTGCAAAGTTTCATGAAATTTGGTGCAGTATTTCTAGACATATCAGCCTACTTACAAAACTTCAATAATTGACATGTTACTGCTACATGACGTGAAACAAATTGACGAGCATATGTATGAAATAGGTCAATGTCCTTGTACCAACTTTGAATGATACTGGTGGAAATATGTCTGAGTTATGGCTCTGTACATTAGAAAATTGTAACAAAATCACTGCCATGCAGCGATATTTGATCTTACTGTTTGAAAAATCAACATGTACCGTATATGTATTACATAAGTCAATGTCCATGTACCAACTTTGAATAGGATCAGTTGAGACTTGCCAGAGTTATGGCTCTCGACATGAACAACCATAACAAAATTGCCATCATGTGGCCATATTTGACCACCTTGTGAAACCAATCAACATACATATGTATAAATAAGTCAATGTCCTTGTACCAACTTTGAATAAATTCGCTGGATACACGTCTGAGTTATGGTTCCGGACATGAAAAAATCGGGAAAAAAATGGCCACACGGCGGCCATATTGGATTGTATCACAAAACAAATCAATGTGCATATGTATCACATAGGTCAATGTCCTTGTACCAACTTTGAATAAAATCGGTTGAGATATGTTTGAGTTATGGCTCTGTACATGAAAAAATTGTAACAAAATGGCCACACGGCAACCATATTGGATCGTATCACAAAACAAATTGACATGCATATCTATTACAGTGGTCAATATCCTTGTACCAACTTTGAAAAAAATCGGTTGAAACATGTCTGACTTATGGCTCTGTACATGAAAAATCGTAATAAAATGGCCGCCTGGCAGCCATATTGGATCGTATCACAAAACAAAGTGACGTGCATATCTATGACATTGGTCAATGTCCTTGTACCAACTTTGAATAAATTCAGTTGAAACATGTCTGAGTTATGGCTTTGTACATGAAAAAATCGTAATAAAATGGCCGCCTGGCAGCCATATTGGATCGTATCACAAAACAAATCGACATGCATATCTATGACATTGGTCAATGTCCTTGTACCAACTTTGAATAAAATCGGTTGAAACATGTCTGAGTTATGGCTCTGTACATGAAAAATCGTAATAAAATGGCCGCCTGGCGGCCATATTGGATCGTATCACAAAACAAATCGACGTGCATCTGTATGACATATGAAGTAATCCTTGTACCAAGTTTGAATGAAATCGCTCCTTGCATCTCTGAGATATCTGCGTGAACGGACGGACGCACGCACACACGCACGCACGCACGGACGCACGCACGCACGGACGCACGCACGGACATGACCAAACCTATAAGTCCCCCGGACGGTGTCCGTGGGGACTAAATAGGACCTGTGCTCTTTCATTAATATTTAGATGTGCAGCAAGGAAAAACGGCGAAATTTTCAACATGACGCTGGAGGTGAAATTGACTCTCTGAACGCGCACTCCATGTATGTGTGGAGAAAATTCGGGACGCTATATACCGTATAAAATGGGGCGCCTTTGGGCCGTAGTGCTATGTTTGTTTCGGAGCAACGTCAATCACAAACACTCGCTGACCTGGGTTAATAGACGTGTTGCTTCAAAAAGAGAAATTCAGTAATTTTAGGGAAGTTGATGTTTATCGCCGCCTGTGTTAGGCCGGGTCGCTTGTTTGTTTCTAGAATGCTAACAGTTTCGCGTAAGCTCAAACGCAATAGTCACCAAAGCCTTTAAGAAAGACATTTTGTGGGGAAAAATTCTTACCTCTTTATAATGGAGTGTCACTTATTCCAACAGCAATTTGGTCAGAGCCTGATCAACTTTTCACAACAGATGCATGCCTGAAAGGTTGTGGCGGCATCACAGACAGCGAATTCTTTAATGCAGAGTTTCCATCAAAGATTGTGGAACTAAATTTGCATATTTCAGCCCTTGAAATGTTAACAGTTACTGTTGCGATAAAACTCTGGGGTAAGAAATGGAGTGGGCAACGTATCACAGTAGGTTGTGATAATGAGGCCACAGTGACGGTCATTAACAGTGGACGTGGCAGAGACGATTTTATGCTAGCAAGTGCTAGAGAACTACATTTTTGGTGTGCATGCTATGAAGTTGAACTCCGGGCGAAACATATTCCTGGTAGAAAGAACATTGCCGCAGATTATTTGAGCAGATGGTGCTTACATCCTCACCCAACTACAGCTTACGGAACTCTGCTGAATTTTAAAGCGACCCTGAAACGCTTTGCACTTTATAACGGTACAATGTAGAGCCACTGTCAGATTTTGTTGTTTCTCTTTCACTACCTGCTCTAAAGAAGGAGCTTTCTTGTCTTGCAAAACAGAAGCTTCCACACCATCCATACTTTTACAGTTTGCACGTTCTTAGCCTTTGACCCCTCGAATCAGGTTACCAGAGGCAGCATACGAGTTTTCAGTCATTGCCTCATTGTTGATGTGAAATGGAGCAAAACGATACAATTTGGAGAACGCTCACTTTCCTTACCAATTTGTTGTATTCAGGGATTCATTTTATGTCCCGTTGCTGCGTACAGGAAAATGTGCAAGCTTATTCCAGCAGATAGCTCGTCGCATGCATTCTCAGCTCCTTCCGGGACCCCTGGCAGTCTTATCCCTCTTTCTGCCCGGGTTTTCTCCGGTGCGCTGTCCAAACTCATCCGCCTTGCCGGCCTCTCCTCTAACCACTATTCAGGCCACAGTTTCTGCAGGGGAGGCTGCTCATTCGCATTTCATTGCAGGTTCTGTTAGAGTTACTGCGTATGCACGGCGACTGGGCTAGTGATGCTCACCGCCGTTATCTTTCTGTACCTCTGGTTGATAGGTTCCGTGTTACTTAGAGTATGTCTAGAGCCATTTCCGCTGGTCCCTTTAAATTGATGGTTCTAGCCAAGGGTTTCGGTGAGTTTGGTAGGTTTGTGGGGAGTGGTTGCACAGTTCTAATAAATGCTCCCCACTTTTCACCCAAACCCTGTGTGTTAGCAGTTTTATCGTTGTAATTTCACTGTTTTTGACCCCTGGTTAAAAACTGTTAATTATGTATGATAACCCCTGCAGTCGCCCGTTAGGCTAGCATTCACAAATTGTAGTGTTTTTAATGTACTCCACATCAAAGTTATTGTGCTGTGTTTGCCTGATATCAAACCTTACAGTAATGATGAAACTCCATAGTCTACACACGTGCATAATAATACAGGGTATTTCAAAATCCTAAAGACAGTACACCAAGAAATGCGTAGCTGAAACATAGTTGATTGAACAAATATGTCAAAAATGTTTAATTACTCAGGGGTTTCATTAAGAGCCGGCAGCTGGCGAAATTGACCGGTTACTCTCACGATTTCGCCGGCCACTTTTTCGGAAATTTGAACTCTTTTATAGCTAAATATTGACTTTCTGAAATGATATTGACAGGTTTCTTTAGCTGTGTGATCAAATTTTTCAACGGCTTTTATGTGAAACAAAATTTAGAAGGCGAGCGACTACTATGATTGCCTTGTTCTACGATGGAGCACGGTCTTGCATATACTGCCGCAATAAAAATAGGAATTTCACCGACGATTCTATTTGGCTACCTGAATTGCTGATTCCTATGTGGTGACCTTTATATACGCCACTGGAAACGGGCATACCACACCTGTCGGCCGTCGTTAGCTCGACTCAGAATGGTCCATGAAAAAATGAAGACGGAAGCGATCGCAAGGACAGGCTTCGCTGTACGATCCTCGGTTTTACAGTGGACCAAGAAACAAGAGAAGGCAATGACCTGATTTTTTTCTCACGAAAAAACTTCCCGATTACAGTTCGAATTTTAGTAAGCCGGTGTGCGTTGCACTGCGGTAGGCGTAATTGAGAAGGAGTTTAACCAGCTGGACGTATGATATGTACTGCTCTTTAGTCTATCGTCGCAAATAAGAACGTCGCCCAGAGTGGTTACAATACGATCAGACCTCTAAATTCACTTCAAAAGCGATTGTCAGATTAAATCCAAATGTGAGTTTCTGAACGTACAAATTTTCATATCCTATATCAAGGTTCTTACTTTGCACACCCATATAGTCAATAACCTTGAGGGTCTTTGATTCTATTTGCAAAATATGGTAATGATTGTCAGTTTTTATCATTATTGTTATATAAATTATCCTTTTTACCTTCCCAGTGGTATAAAAGTTCTTCATCTGCAGATTTTCATACCAAACATCATGGTTATTAATTTTAAGCATAACATTATACATTTAATAATGAAAAGTTTCTCATTTACTGTGCTTAAAATGTGAGTGTTTCATCCAGGATGGCATCAACAAGGGGGGTTTTCCCCTTTAAAAGAAAATTTTGGTAGCATTTCACCTGTTCATATGTTCTACTTGTACCTCTAAGGTGTGACTGGCACCATTTCATTTTTTGACAAATAAATTGGGGGTGCCAACATTTCAACAGAGGGGGAATCCCCTATCGCCATGTCCAGATGTAACACAGTATAATGTAATCTTCATATCAAATTTATATCATTAATAATAGTGAATTATTAAAGTTTACCTCCTAAAAGCAAGAGGCTCTAAAGATTTCAGTTTTCTTTGTTCAAAATATCGTCAACATTACCACATTTTATCATTTTTAATTATGAATTATCATATTTAGGCCTAATCTCCCAGGAAAATGGCTTTTATGATATGAACACAAATTGCCCTGGAACACTGCTGACAATTCTCCTGAAAATACTAGAAATTCAAGTGACTGTAAGCTGTAAAAAGTGAAATTTTAGCTCATTTTTCAGGGTTTCCGGACCCTCCCCCAACGACGACCGCTTTGTGGTCATGGCAGCTGCAAGCCGCCTACTTTTCCATTCTGGCCCCCTACTTCAAAACTTAATGAAACCCCTGTTACTGTACTTTCACACAAGGAACAAACTATACAAATATCAAATATCAAATTTTCTCTACCAATAGTATGCAGCTTGGTGAGAGGTTATAGAATTTTTAGCATCTTCAAAGGGTTATCAACATTTTTTGAGTGGTTAAGGGGATTATTATTTGACTGAGGTGCAAGATGCTGCTGCCTACCCCAGGCTACAATAACTGAACAATACCTTAGGCCAACAGGATAAAAATTTGGAAAAAAATCTTTCATACTAGAACAATCATGCACACATATTTCTACCATGCTACTAAATGCTTGATATCTGTATTTTTTTTTTTCAGTGTGACTCAGAAATTTTGGCCTGAAATTGTCTGATGAGAATACTGTGGCTTACAAAACAAATTTCATACCATAGAATGAACACCAACTGGATTCAGGAGAAAAAAAATTTAAATTACAAAAAGTACAGTCTATACCTCTGTGTTCATGTTCACTTCAAAACCTCACATTGCCACCTAATCTTGCCACTTGTTGAAACATATTTCTGCCCCTGCTCTACATAGTCAAAGTCATAGCGGGGCACATTATGATTGAAACAAGTCGTTGACAATGACATAGTCCTCCCTTGTAATTGGGACTTTGTCACTGGAAGTGACTAAAATTGAAGGTGATATGATGCGCATGAAACAAGGAATGCAGGCACCAAAGCCCTGTCTGTTACTGATGCCCTTATTCGATTGGATTGTAAACAAGTAGTGGCATAGGGTAAACAAGTAGTGGCATAGGGTTATGTCCTTCTACCAAGTTTGACAGAATTAGGTATGTCATGCCCTGGCTTTTTAAATGTCAAAATTCAAATTACATGCAAGAAACTGGTCCAGGCAAGTCTGAGTAATGGCTCTTGACATTGATACCGCTAAAATTAAAGGGCCTTTCTTGACTGGTAAATGTTTGTATGATCAACATCTGCAGCAAGTGTCATCAGATTTAGTGCAGTCATTCAGAATAGAGATCTCTCATTATAAACATTGTTTCCCTCTTCAGCCAATCTGGGGTGCCACCCTAATCACAAAAGGTCATTAAATAAAGCAGTAAGTGATTTATCAACAGGATGTCACTATTTAGTTTTACACTACTGGAAGATCAATATCTGATCCATATTTCATAAAATTTGATGCAGGATTTTTGGACATATCGCACTAATAAGGAAAAGTCATTAATATGCAAATTAGGAAATAATTAAAATGATACTGATAAATGTCCTTATACACAATTAAAGCAAGATGAGCTCAATGTCTATACAAATCATAGCTGAAGAAGTATTTCTTGACAAATCAGCCTAATATGAAAATTCATTAAATATCATGCAAATATGCAATTAATTGACATGATATGATTAACGTCTTTGCATGCTACTACAACACTTTGAGATCAACATCTGTACCGAGTTTCATCAAATTTGGTGCAATATTTTTTATCATAGCACACTATTAGGAAATTAAATTAAATATGCAAATTAGCAATTAAGATGATACTGATAAATGTCCTTAAACACCGTTAAAAGCAAGATGAGCTCAAAATCTATACCAAGTTTCAACATATCTGAAGAAGTATTTCTTGACGTATCAGCCTAATTATTAAAACTCATTAATATACAAATACGCAATTAATTAACATGATATGATTAATGTCTTTGCATGCTAATCAACATGTGTGCAGAGTTTCATCAAATTTTGTGCAATATTTCTGGACATAGCACACTAATTAGGAAAGTTCATTAAAAATGATGCAAATTAGCTATTAATTGACAAGATACTGCTGAATGTCTTTGTTCGCCATTACAACACTTTGAGATCAACATCTATATCAAGTTTCATCAAATTTGCTGTCATATTTCGAGACATATATCCTTAATTACAAAAATTCATAAATTGTGCAAATTAGCATTTAAATGACAGGATCCTGCTAACTGTCTTTGCATACTGTTACAACTCTGGTATATCAGCATCTGTACCATGCTTCAACAAATTTGAGTGGGTATTTCTTGACTTAAGCACCCTAATTATAAAAATTTATCAAATATGCAAATTAGCAATTAATTGACATGATCCTGCCAAATGTCTTTGTACAAAGTAAGAGCTCTGGTATGTATACATCTGTAAGAAGTTTCATTAAATTTGAGTCACTATTTATCGAATTATTAGTGGAATTATGAAAATTCATAATTTATGCAAATTAGCAATTAATTGACACAACACTGACAAATGTCTTTATGTGCTATTAGAGCTATGTGTGACAATCACGTGTACGAAGTTTCGTCAAACTTGGTGCAATCTTTTAAGAAACAGCTCTTTTTCAAAAATCACTAATTATGCAACTTAGCACTAAACAATGGTTGTGCATATGTATGCCATAGTGTATTATCCTTGTACCAAAGTTGAAAGGAATTGGCTCAGACATATCTGAGATATCTGTGTGGACGGACGGACAGAACCCAAACCATAAGTCCCCTCGTACTTCGTCCTGGGGGACTAAAAACTGTTAAAAATTTCTTCATTTGTATCATAACCACATCGAAAAATGTTCCTGAACCCATAACACACGGATGCATCATATGGCTAAACTAAATGATTTAAGTACATGTTGAATAAAACCTACCGGTAATTGTTTACCTCAAATACTAAATTTAGAGTAGCATGGGGTAGCTCACAGCGGTTGTGTGGCAATGACTTTTGACCCAAGCACTATCAATAGATACCATAGCACCGCTGTGATATCAAAACTGGACATCTGGTAATGTGTGACCCATGTTCACAGGGTACAGTTTAATTGATTGTCCTCAGCCCTGCGTACGATGCTGTGTGTTCCCAGAGTTATATAGCCTCCCATCACCGGGAACACACGGCATCATACGCAGGGCTAGGTTGTCCAGGGATCACGGACTGCTGTTAATTGTGTGTGCTGGCCTGCATCAGGCCAGATTCCCTGTGCATTTTGGGATACGATATCCCAGGGGAAGTTTTTTGATAACAGATGCCCTGCACTCATTGGCCCAATCAGCTAAGCCATACCTGAATTTAAATGTTTCAAGCGATAGCAGACTACCAAACTTCGACAGACTATGACAAATTACACCATTCCTACACATCACTGTTGTAAGAAATGAAAGTTCTCTTTCCAAGCTTCCTACCTTTATATAAGAAAAGCCTTATTCAAGCGCCATGAGCCACAAGCCAAATTTAATGATTCACAATCAGCAGGTTAAGCTAGAAATAGGGACATTTTCACTTCAATTTAATTATTTGACTCATTCTCATCTATAAATCAACATTTGGGCCTCAACACAACCTTTTCAATGCATGAACTGGTGACCAGGGAATGTGTGTTTATGAATTCTACATCAAACGGTTTATGCAGAAAGGAACTGAAGAGAATTTATGGGGAGGGAGGGAGGGCCAGTATATTTCAAAATCAAACTGCGGGTAAAATTGTGACATTAAAAATTGATCAATCAATATTCTGTACATCAATTTTGTAGACTACTGGTATATGGTAAGGTTGCTACATTTCAAACCTTGTCGTCATAAAAATCTACGTCACCGCATGCAGCCATCTGGAAGCATGGCATATCACTCCCTAAGTTACTGATTATAATAATTTTCTGAGACAGCACACTAAAGCAAGGAAAAAATGGCCACACATGGTCTTAGGTCTTAGGCCATGTTAATATTAAGATTTTAACAATATTATTTTTGAGAATTTCTCTGACTTTTGACCAGCCCTATACCTCTTCAGCTAAGCTCAGTGTTTCTGCTGCCGCTCACCAGACAGTCAATTGGCGAATAAAATGTCGGATTGGTGAATTGTTTTCAGCTCCTCTTCGCCAAACTGGCGAACCCAATTTTTCAGGGGGCGATAAGCTGATTGAGAGTGCAGCAGACAGGTAGAGAGATTTTTTAACATCCCTGGGTGGCCATTCTTTCCTTGCTTTAGTGCGCAGTCTCAGACATATACTGTAATCAGTAACTTAGGGAGTAATTTGCCATGTGCTTTCAGATGGCTGCATGCGGTGACCTTGATTTTTCATGACGACAAGTGTATATAGTGCTTTGTAAACAATGGCCCTATGCAGTCAGAAAACACTATTTGATTGCAGGGTAGTTTCAAAAGCCTAGCAGACAGCAGCAGCTGATGGTTGCTAGGGTGGTGAACAGAATGAAACCAGTGTGACACAAACGAGAAGGACATGACGGTAACGTACCTCAGAGGCAGCAACAGCGTGCAGCACTGCTACACCTGGCATGTCTGAGTACAACTTCCAAGTCAGCAGAAAAGAAAATTGCATAGTGACTGCAGCTTGTCCGCCGAGTTGCAGGGTAAAACAAATTATGAACCAGATATGAACTGTAAATGCTCAGTGTCTTATAATGCAGTTATGTGTAAATTTGAACCTTTGCCACATGTTTGCAACTTCATTGAAAGTATTATGATCAACATAATGATTAAACTCTATAGGTCATTAAGTATTCAAATACGCAATTAGCTGAAATAGAAATAATTTCTTTGACTGCTGTCATTGTATCACCACTTTATAAAGCAAGTGTAATTGCCTTTGGTCAAGTCCTTCAAACTATATATTCCAAACTTTGAAAGCTCGATCATAAGATATGCAAATTATAAATTAGCTGACATGAAAACTTAAGTGCGAGATGACTTTAAATATTGGTATAACCTGGTATAATCATCAATATACATAGCTTGCAGTGTTGTCCTTATATTTAAAAGTAGCCGGGTAATTTACAAAAGTAGGCGGGTGTACTGCGAGGGAGTGAAGCCACCGAGCGGCCAGTGAGCGTAGCAAACGAGGGGGGAAGAGCGGCAGAGGGGGCTGTCCCCCCTCTCGGTCAGACGAAAAATGAAATTTTGGAGTGGAAATGGTGTTCTCTGGTGGCATCTGAGGTGACATTTAGCTGAGACTGAAACAGTACTTTTTTTGTGTTCACATACAGCAAAACAAACAAACATGAATTTGTTTTGTTTGCATTATTTATGACACACTTATGGATTTATTTGCAGTGAAGATTTAACATTTAATCTTAAATCACCTGCAGTCTGCTCATTTCATTGCTCATTTCCCATTCTTCATTACCACATAGTTTCTGAAACTTATGACACAAAGTGAGTGATTGACAGAAATGTTGCAACAAATTACTAATAAATGCCATCCGTACACGATCGCGTCTCGCTGTCCCCAAATTTGATCAAAGCAGATATGCAGAGTGGCATCAGAAGGAAACAACTCTATTTTCTTTCAAATTTGCTCCACGAGTCCGTGAAAAAAACGATTCAGAGGGTCCATCGAAAGACACTTTCGGGCAGCCCAACATGGAGAAGCGCAGTCAAATTGAACCCATGCAGGAATCCACGACGTAAATTGTCCTGTTGTCGGATCAGCGCCACGGTGAAGCCTTGAGCCGTGACGATATGCGCCGGTCGGCAACACACATGCCTGTGACCGTGGATTCTAGTGCATAAAAATAATCAATGAAAATAAATACCCATTCATATAAACAGTTGGTTCTAAAACAAATCAGTTCTAGCTCATTTTTTAAAATTAATATAGATAATGCGTTGGTATTGCTCTGAGAATAATTTGATTTGTTGAGAAGATCATACTCGTAGTGACATTGGCAGCCAGCGCGGCGGCGGAAAACTGGCTGGCCAGTCTCATGAACTTCGAACCGTCGACCAAAATCACATCTTTTCACCGCCTTTCTCTCACAAAGTTAGCGAAATTGAAGTTTTTCATACATAAACTAAATGTATTGTTGGGCTTTCTTCGGGAAAAAAATATTCCATCGGCAAGGTGCCAGTGGCCGACGCCACATTTCTTTTTGACGCCATCGTTAAGAAATGACCTGAAATGACTTTCATACAGGTCAAACCAATTACACTGCTCATAACAAAGGCAACATCACAGGCGTGTCCATCAGCCAATCACACTATTTAACAAATAAAAGATCGGGCTCAAAAAGCCACAAATGGGTATTTAGAAACTGTTTTGTGTTTGTGCAGTTCCATGCGGGGAAAGGGATCGCGAAACTGCTAATCGTACGTGTGCCGTCTGACAGCTGGCAGTGCATTCCCGAATCTAATTACGTTAAAAGTAGCCGGGAAAAATGCAAAACAGCCGGGTTATTTACCCTCAAATAAATCCAAGTATATATCCCTAATTATATCCCTAATTAGGAAAGTTCATTAAATACTCAAATTAGGAACTGGCTGAAAGAAAAATGCTAATGCCTTGCAATAATGTTAGACTACATAGTAGTATCTTTAATGTCCCTAATTTCAAAAATTCATTAAATATGCAAATTAGGAGCTGGATGAAGTAAAAATGCTTACTGACTTTCAGAAACCTCGTATCATAGTATTTTTAATGTACATAGCCAGTTTTGTCAACTTTGGTCTCGTCAATTCAGATACATACCCCTAATAAGGAAAGTTCATAAAATATGCAAATTAGGAATTGGCTGAAGTAAAAATGCTTAATGATATTTAATAATGTTCTATCATAGTATCTTTAATGTACATAGCAAGTATCATCAATTTTGGTCATGTAAATTCAAATATATATCCTTAATTTCAAAAGGTCATTAAATGCAAATTAGGATTTGGATGAAGTAAAAATGCTTATGACTTTCAATAATGTTAAATCATAGTATCTTCAATATGCATACCAAGTTTCGTCAATTTTGATCGAGTAAATTCAGACATATAGGCCTAATTAGGAAATGTCATTAAATATGCAAATTAGTAACTATCTTTCACGTCACCCCTTTAATAACTTTCACAGCTGATATATCTTGATGTGATCAACATTTGTAGCAAAACTCATCAAATTGTGTGCAGTCGTTCTCAATGTACCGTATATACGTTTAGCTGTATATCCATTTAGCTACAGGTCTGATTGTTGCTGGATGGCCATCATGGAAGGAAAGTTTACTGCAAAAATATCACGTGACCAGGATGACCTTTAACCTCAATTTAACATATTTTCCAGTATACAAGTGCAACAGCCTTCATATTTGGTGGGATGAGGCATTGTAAATATTTGTCAAATAAAATATTATTGCTGTTGACTATCAGTGTTTTGCCCAGAGTGCGTTCTTGCGTCTTTTGACTCAAAATTAGCATTAATGTCCCGCATAATACCGGACATGTGTCACAGGGACGCACTAAAATAAGGGCTAGAACTGTAAGTCCAGCGTCCACAGACAGACTACTTTTTAGCTACCAAATTACACACTTGATAGCCCATACAGTTATTGCTTCTCTATTGAGACAATGAGACATTTAAAATTTAGTCTATTTTTTTCGTAACAATGTAAACACTTTTGGAAAATCAGTTAGTCTGTTACAGTCTGTTACAGTCTACGATTCATGGTATGAGCAAGGCGATGCATGAGGGGATTGGCCGGCACAAACCATGTATCTAGGCTAATGCCCTGAATGCGGAAAATTTCCACGTTACCAAATTAATGGCTTATGATGCCCCAGAGAGTAAAAAATACCGCAATTATACGGTGTCGCTCAAATTTGATCAGAATTGGTATATACCAGTATGGGTACCAAAGATCAACGATAAATGTTGTTTCTATCTGTTCAGTGGAGGAAAATTCTACGTTATGACAATGCTTTCTGCACAGTACAACCAGAACAAGTCATCGTTGATGACACAGTCCCCACTTGTTAATGGGTACTTTGATTACAAGTCCTCAGACAGGATAGAGGCCTCTTCATTTATTAGGTCTGTGATAAAATTACTTTGATACAGATGGCGCTCAATGGCCAAGAATGAGTCCCATGGTGATGAAAACATAAACCAATGTAGGCCACTATCCTAAAGTTCATACCAGATATGAACTGAAAATGCTCACGTGTTTTCAATATATATTGCAGTTCTTTTATGCAGTGTGAACCTTTGCCACATGTTTGCAACTTCATTGAAAGTCTTATGATCAACATAATGAACAATATTCACCACATTAATTCTAAAAGGCCATGAATTATACAAATATGTAATTAGCTGAAATAAAATATTAAATTTCTTTGACTGCTGTCATTGTATCACCACTTTATATATAGCAAGTGTAATTTACCTTTTGCCAAGCAAGTCCTTAAAGCTATACATACCAAACTGTGAAAGCTCATTAGATATGCAAATTATAAATAAGCTGACATGAAATGAAATCACTTTCAATATTGTTTTAACCTGGTATAATCATCAATGTACATAGCATGTTTTGCCAACTTTGATCAAGTAAATTCAAGTATATATCCGTATTAGAAAAGATCATTGAAAACGCAAATTAAGAATTGGCTGAAGAAAAAATACGTTATGACTTTCAATAATGATATATCATACTTCATAGTATCATTAATGTATATAGCAAGTTGCGTCAACTTTCGTCTCGTCAATTCAATATATATCCCTAATGAAGAAGTTCATTAAATATGCTAATTAAGAATTGGCTGAAGTAAAAACGCTTAATGATTTTCAATAATGTTGTATAATAGTATCTTCAATATATGTAGCAAGTTTTGTCAACATTGGTCAAGTCAATTCAGATATATATCCCTAATTAGCAAAGTTTATTAAATATGCAAATGAGGAATTGGCTGAAGTTAAAATGCTTCATGACTTTCAATAATGTTGTATCATAGTATCTTCAAAGTAAATGACAAGTTTCATCAACATTGGTCAAGGTAATTCAGGTTTATATCACTGATTAGGAAAGTTCATTAAATATGCAAATTAGGAATTGGCTGAAGAGAAAATGCTAAATAACTTTTAATAATATTGTATTATATTTTCTTTGATGCAGACAGCAACTTTCATCAATTTTGATCAAGTCAATTCAGATATACCATATCCCTAATTAAGAAAATTCATTTAATATGTAAATTAGGAATTGACTGAAGAAGAAATGTCTTTTGACTTTCAATAATGTTAAATCATAGTGTCTTTATTGTACATAGCAAGTTTCATCAATTTTGATCAAGTCAATTCAGATATATATCCCTAATTAGGAAAGTTCATTAAATATGCAAATTTGGTATTGGCTGAAGTAAAAATGCGTAATGACTTTCAATAATATTGTATCATAGTAGCTTCAATATATGTAGCAAGTTTCATCAACTTTGGTCCAGTCAATTCAGATATATATCCCTAATTAGCAAAGTTCATAAAATATGCAAATTAGGAATTGGCTGAAGTTAAAATGCTTAATGACTTTCAATAATGTTTAATCATAGTATCTTCAATATACATACCAAGTTTGGTCAATTTTGATCAAGTCAAATCAGATATACATCCCTAATTAGGAAAGTTCATTAAATATGCAAACTAGCAATTATCTTTCATGTCACCCCTAAATGGTTCCCACTGATAATATATCTTGGTGTGATCAACATTTGTAGCAAGTCTCATCAAATTGTGTGCAGTCATTCTCAATGTAAAGCCTTTTTTTCTAAAATCATTAATTATGCAAATGAGCAAAAATAAGCACGCCACACCCACCAAAATCTGATCAGTTCTTGCAATTTGCTAACTGAATCTATGTACCAGATTTGATTGTGATCTGATCAGCCGTTTTTGAGATATCGGACCAACAGACAGTACAAGGTTTCAGAAAAATTAAAACTGTGATAACTTCATTAATATGCAAGCCACGCCCACCAAAACCTTTTCAGTTCTAGCCATTTGAATTCTGAAGATGTCTACCAAATTTGACTGAAATACATTCAGCCGTTTTGAGATAATGGGATACAGACACACGGACACACACACACAGACACACACACAGACAGACATGGCGAAACCATATGCTTACGTGTGTGAACACGTGAGCAAAAAATGAGTCAACTAGGAATTAATCAACAGGATGTTGAAAAACATTTTTGCATACAATCCTAACACTTAACAGATTATCACTGGTACTATATTTCATACAGTTTGATGCAGTATTTACAACACCATGAGATTAACATGTCTATCAAGCTTCATCAAATTTGACGTTGTATTCATTTGTGGCTATATCACTCTAATTAGGAAGTTCATTACATATGCAATTACAAATTAATTAAAATGACACTGATAAATGTCTTTTTCAATGTCAAAGCAATGTGAGCTTAACATCTGTACAAAGTTTCATGAAATTTGATGCAGTATTTCTTGATATATCAGCCTACTTATGAAACTTCAATAATTGACATGTTACTGCTACATGATGTGAAACAAACTGACAAGCATAAGAAAGAAATAGGTCAATGTCCTTGTACCAACTTTGAATGATACTGGTGGAAATATGTCTGAGTTATGGCTCTGTACATAAGAAAATTGTAACAAAATCACCGCCATGCAGCGATATTTGATCTTACTGTTTAAAAAATTAATTATATGTATGACATAAGTCAATGTCCATTTACCAACTTTGAATAAAATTGGTTGAAACATGTCTGAGTTATGGCTTTGTACATGAAAAAATGGTAGCAAAATGGCCGCACAGTAGCCATATTGGATTGTATCACAAAACAAATTGACGGGCATATCTATGACATTGGTCAATGTCCTTCTACCAACTTTGAATAAAATCGGTTGAAACATGTCTAAGTTATGGCTCTGTACATGAAAAAATTGTAATAAAATGGCTGCCTGGTGGCCATGTTGGATTGTATCACAAAACAAATCGACGTGCATATGTATGGCATATAAAGTAATCCTTGTACTAAGTGTGAATGAAATTGCTCCTTGCATCTCTGAGATATCTGCGTGAATGGACGAACACACGCACGCACACATGCACACACGCACTGACATGACCAAACATATAAGTCCCCCCGGACGGTGTCCGTGGGGACTAAAAACAAGAAATATTTAAACCGGAAAAAAAAGAATGACAAAAGTAAATAAGGTCTGAAACTTTAGGTACTAGAGGTCAACTTTAGCAATATACATAGCAGACACAGCTAGCCCCTCTTAGTTTGAGTATAGAGAGTCTCCCCCCCCTCTACTGTGTATGGTTTGAGCTGGTCAGTTAATATGTAACAGTTCATAAACAATGACAGAAAATGACTCAAGCCAGCCTGTTCAGTCACTGGCATGCCACTACTCCTGCACATTTGCAGGATTTCCCTTTTTCTTACCCCATTTCCACATTTTTGACACTGACATGTTAATTTGAAAGAATTCACATCTCAACCCTTGCATCTACCTGTACACCAAATACTGAGATGGTAGCTTTGGCAGTATGGGAGCCTTTGTGTGTGACGGACATACATCCGCACATACATACTCACATACAATACATACAGACATACAGACACCACCGACTCATCATATAAGCACTTTTTGGTATTTATATACAAAACCAAATATTAGCTCAGAGTTAATTCTAGGACGCGCTATTGCGCAATTTGCGCAAAAAAATCTCTAATGGCCCTCATTTCTACCTTTGGTGCGCCACTAAGGGCGCAACATTTCATGAATGGGTCGGTCGATCACGCAGAGTTCACTTAGTTCATACATTTACGTAGCTCCCCAAAGGTCATTACCTCAGTCATAGTGTGCCATGTAAACAATTCAGTTACCCTTCGACCTTTGCCCACTACGGCATATATGGTGGTGCATAGGAAGCTGGGTAGAAAGGACTGATGTAGGGGCAATGGTGTATTGGAGCCGTGCGCATGTGGTACGATCGATGAATGTAAACAACGGCTCTGGCCGCCGCGTTATCGTGAAAAGCTAGTCGCCGCTCAGATTTTTTACGCCAGTACTATATAATAGTTGATGAACCCAGGATGATCGGGCAGTCCCTTAAATTGAAGCGTTTGCAACGTCTATCGTCCATACCAGCGAAACGTTGAACACTGCAAGGAAAGCATTCATGCTTGGCCGGCCAGATGATCATTTTGAAGAGAAACATAGTTTAGGTCGGACATATCTCGTTTTCCAGAGGAGCCAGGTCTATGCATAGAACAACACCGCTGTGTAAGACCCTTTGGTCAGAACCAATGATCGTAAATTTGCTAATACATACAAGTTATGTTAAAAGTTAATGTATCGATCACTTTATGTAGGTCGTACGGGTTACACTCTCGAGTCTCGTGTTTTATCAGTGTGATAATTGTCGACCTGTGCAAATCGGGGGCCACTCGGAGAAATCCTACCGGTGCGCTAAGCTTTGATGATCATGATCGTTTCCACAGTCAAAATCACAGTCCGTAGTATTTGTACAGTTGTTCAAGTCCGACATCGATAATTCATCACATAAAGTTACGTAAACATTGAATCAAACCAAACAGTTAATTTGCTGCTGCCATTGTTGGGCCTGTTGCGTACGTACGGGCCCTACTTTGCTGTAGGCAGCAAAAACTAAAAGGAAGGACATGGAAGGAAAGCAAAGGACAGTGAAGGACGAATAGAAAACCCAATTAAGCGAAGAAACAATTATTTTCTGAAAATGTAATTATATATATTAGGCAAAGGACAACCTTTTCAGTAAAGAATGAGATGAAGCATTGTATTATCCAGCGTTCTCACCAGGCCGCGATTCCGCGACATTCTCGCGTATTTTTCTGTTTTGTCGCGGATTTCTTGGGCGTGCGCGCCAATAGTGGCGCGCCTTTGAAATTATAAACTTTTGTGGTGCCAGCCGTATGGCCGGCCGGCCGTATCATACAGCCAGTACTTTTCACCATGGACGTAAATGATTGACGCGAGTATTACACTTCCTGGTTGAAACCGAGGCAATCTGGAGGCAATACCCGTCAGAGGGCGTACTTAAGCCACAGTCACTTGTGATTCGATACATGATGGCCGATGTGTGGATGCATTATTACGTATACCACACAGCGGCCGTCGTGTATTGAACCACACGAGACTGTGGTAGTCTGACGCACTTGACGTGTTCGCCTTGCATGCATATCGGTACATGTCCATGGAATTCGCGGAAGCTGGAGGCGTCATGGGCACGATAAATTTTTTCATAGGCTACGACAACAATAATCCGAACTACGAAAACACAAGAATGTAAAGCTTGTATATGCCTAAGGAATTACATGAACATTTTTCGAAAACAACGAACTCGAAGCTGGTAGCATTAGCCTATACTGTGAGTTCCGCATGGCAACCAAGGTCTTGACGGGAACGACGTTATAGTGTTCGTGCCGTTGAGATTCAGTGAATTTTTGTTCTCAAAAAATAACGCAACTTTGTCTGAGATAATTTTTAGGTCTTTGCTATGTTTGGAATCATGTATAAACTTCGCGGGAGATCCGTGTTGTGTGATGTTATCAGGCATTTGCTCCGTTCCTCGCCCACGCGACCTAGTACCCACGACTGGAAATGATCGACGACTGGCCCACTGCCGATTGATAATATTATTCCAAAAGTAGTTCCGAGGTTTAAATGTGGAATAGTTGGAGGAAAGTTCTGTTATTATGCAATGCATATCAATTCTTGGCTTGCGCATGTGATAAGTATATTATTCCAGGCGAACTTATACGTGAGAACATGGACGTCTTTTTTCCATGCTTCAATCAATTGACAAAATTTGTAGCCTTGGCTGGCGACCAAAATTTCACGTCAAAAGTTTATGATTGTTTATAAACATCATACTTCATAGGGATATGTTTCCTGATCTAAATAAATGCTGACTTGGCCTGTTCCTTCTGCTGTTTGTGAAAGGGGGTTTAGAGTGCGGAAAAAAGTAACTAATGACAGGAATCAACTGGGAGCTGAACGGCTGGACACTCTAGCAACTACTGTTATTGTAGAGGACCCGGAAATGGACTTCCACACTGGAAAGAACGAAAGTCCCATAGACTTTTCATTAAAAGGCACTGATATTCAATATCAGTTGATATGTTCACCGAATGTTTACAAAAAAGTTGTTAAGTTGAATGAGTTGTTGAGTCCTTTATTTTTTCCATGCACAGAATAAGGTTCGTATTTGCAGTTTGACTTTTTTAACATATTTATATATTGTCTCACAAAAATCATCCGTTGTCCCGCTTTTTTTTGGTCAGCGGGACAAAATGTCCCACAAAATTTTTTTTCTGGTGAGAACACTGATTATCATAGGCTGACGGACAGTATGATGTTCTGCAGAATAATGCTACGGACTGCGGGTCAGGGTAATTTAACCTAAGATATGATTGCGAGTATATTGGCCTAAAATTGCGCGAAGGACGGTATTTTTACCACGAAATAGGGCGAAGGAAACATTTCACCACGGAATCAGGCGAAGGACCCAATTTTCACCTCAGAATTAAATGAAGGACGGTATGTTCACCTCAGAATAGAGTGAAGGACGATATTTTTACCAGAGCATTGGGCGAAGGACGATATTTTCACCGCTATATCGGACGAAGGACTGTACTGTCACTTCTGAATTGCGCGAAGGAGGTATTTTCACCTTAGCATTGGGCTAAGGACGATATTTTCACCGCTATGTCGGACGAAGGATGGTATTTTCACTTCTGAATTTGGCGAAGGACAGTGTTTTCACATCAGAATAGAGCGAAGGACAGTACTTTCACCTCCGTATTGAGCGAAGGACGGTATTTTTACCAGAGCATTGGGCAAATGACGATATTTTTACCGCTATATCGGACGAAGGACGGTAATTCACTTCTGAATTTGGCGGAGGACGGTGTTTTCACTTCAGAATAGAGCGAAGGACGGTATTTTCACCAGAGCCTTGGGCAAAGGACGATATTTTCACCGCTATATCGGACGAAGGACGGTAATTCACTTCTGAATTTGGTGAAGGACGGTGTTTTCACTTCAGAATAGAGCGAAGGACGGTATTTTCACCAGAGCATTGGGCGAAGGACGATATTTTCACCGCTATATCAGACGAAGGACTGTATTTTCACTTCTGAATTGGGCGAAGGAAGGTATTTTCAACGCAGAATAGAGCGAAGGACAGTATTTTCACCTGAGCATTTGGCGAAGGAGGATAATTTCACCGCTATATCGGACGAAGGACGGTATTTTCACTTCTGAATTGCGTGAAGGACGGTGTTTTCACCTCAGAATAAAGCGAAGGACGGTAATTTCACCTGAGCATTGGGCGAAGGACGATATTTTCATCACTATATCGGACGAAGGACGGTATTTCACTTCTGAATCGGGCAAAGGACGGTTTTTTCACATCAGAATAGAGCGAAGGACGGTACTTTCACCTCCGTATTTTCACCAGAGCATTGGGCAAAGGACGATATTGTCATCGCTATATCGGACGAAGGACGGTAAAATAATCGCAATCATACCAATCCATAATCCAATAACACTAGGTCAAAATTTGTAAGACAATAGTTGTAAACATAGACACAAAACAGCACAGAACAGACAGTAAATAGACGGTACAAACAAAGTCAAATTCATGAAAGAAAGATATATGGACCTCTGGCCAAAAGACCAAGAAGTGATGTCAGGTGTTTCGAAAATAGTAAGCGCATCCTGCCCCACATGTGGCACCCGCCATATATCAATCTGTAAGTCAGATAGGTAGTGGTCACTAACTAAGGCCCAATGTCACCGATGCCATCAGTGATCATTTGTCGAAGAGAGATTTGTATTTATCTACCAGCTTGCGATACCTGCCAAAAAAGCGTTTGAATGTAACTTCACTTCCGAATTGAGCGAAGGACGGTATTGTCACCTCAGATTTCAGCGAAGGACGGCTTTTTCACTTCAGAATTGAGCGAAGGATAGAATTTTCACCCCAGAATAGGGCGAAGGATGATATTCTCACCTGAGAATTGAGCGAAGGACGGTATTTTTACCTGGGAATTAGGCAAAGGACGGTATTTTCACCACTATATCGGACGAAGGACGATATTCTTATTTCTGACTTTGCGAAGGGAGGCATTTCACCTCGGAATAGGGCGAAAGGACCCCATTTTCACCACAGAATAGACCGAAGGATGGTATGTTCAACTCGGAACATGGTGAAGGACGAAATTTTCACCTCAGAATATAAAGATGGAAAGTATTTTCACCTCAGAATAAAGCGAAGGACGGTATTTTTGTCACCTTAGAATTTAACAAAGGACGGTATTAAGACATCGGAATAGAGCGAAGGACAGGATTTTCACCTGAGAAGTGTGCGGAAGGACGGTATTTTCACTGCAATATCGGACGAAGGACGGTATTTTCACTAGAGAACGAGGTGCATGACAACATCGGATGGACTCTGAGGGCAACATTTTTACTGCAGAATGGGTTAAAAGCTAGTATTTTCATCATAGAATGCATTAATGTCATTGCGGAATAATATTCAGGGATAGGAAAGTTAATTTTGTAGATCTCTGAATTCGAAATAGGTTGGTCAAAAGTGTGATAAAATCTGCAGAAATCTATTAAAAAGGCGAGAAATGCCGTTCCTGGAAAATACCAGCTTAAAAGCGCATAAAATATTGCGTCAACTTTGAGAACATTTGTAGCGCCCCGCCGAGATGCAAAAAACAAACTGAAGAAAGTTACATATTATTCTGACCACCCCTCAAAAGATCTAATGAAGCTTCCTTTTGGACACCATTATTGTACTAGCTTTGGACGAAGGACAGAATTTTGAACAACAGCATTACATTTCACATGCATTGAAGATTCATTTCCTTCTCTAATGTAATTTTCTGATGATATGTATGCAATGTTTCCGCCAGGTAGCTCTTGTAATGAAATAATAGAGAATGTGTGGAGCTAACTAATTTTAAAAATAAACCTGCTCCTTTCCCCAAAAGCTTTGATATATAGTGCATGAAACTTCAGGATTAAAGTTGCAGAAATTCTATATTCGGTATGGATGTTGTGTGCGAAAGCTTAAGAAATTATATGTGTCCAAAAAATACTGTACGAAATGAACTAAAAATCATTCTCACAACCCCTCAAAAATGTATTGCTGGTCCACCCCTTGCTACAGCAAGTCAGTCTGTGGCGTTGATTTTCATATCAAATATTGTGAACGAAAGTATTTTCACCTCAGCATTGGGCGAAGGACTGCATTTTAAGATTAGAATGGGTGGAAGGATGGTATTTTCACATAAGAATTAGACGAAGGGTAGTATTTTGACCTCACAATATTTCGAAGGAAAGTATTTTCACCACAGAAATATGCAAATGACAATATTTTCACCTCAGAATATTGCGAAGGAAAGTATTTTCACCTCAGATTTATGTAAGGGACGGTATTTTCACCTCACAATATTGCGAAGGACAGCATCACCACCTCACAGTAGGATGAAGGACGGTATTTTCACCTCAGAATGAGGTGCATGGCAACATTATCATAGCAGGGTCGATGGAAAACAACATGGAGGATAGTATTCACCATGGAATAGGTAAAATGACACGATTTCACTGCGGAATAGGATTCGGGTACACGTTAGGTTTACGGACAGTTCATACAAGGTTGGTTAAGAGAAAAATACCGTCAATGACGCTGTACCTTCTCTAATGTGTGGCCAGGTCAGGTAATTGGTTGTTGGCATGGAGTTGTTGGTAAATAGTTGATGATGTAGGGGCATGAGGTGGGATATGGACCCAAAGAACCCAAAAGATGATTAAATACATCAATCAAAAAAATTCTAAGCTACAGTAT
Organism: Ptychodera flava; assembly: GCF_041260155.1. Classification (NCBI taxonomy): domain Eukaryota; kingdom Metazoa; phylum Hemichordata; class Enteropneusta; family Ptychoderidae; genus Ptychodera; species Ptychodera flava. Next base: position 79,161 of record NW_027248374.1, read on the forward strand.
AAACTGCCTAAAGATAGTTCAATGTGGAAAAAAGTTAAACAATTCAGAAATAAGAATTAACAGTCCAAAATAGTAATGACGCACTTCCTTACTGACCTGAGTGCATGTGAAATACACAACCTGGCATCTGCCCCAAGTGATCATTTCCAGTCACTTTTAACTGTTTTTAATGGATTTTCCAAAGAGTCCTGTGGAAATGATGAAAAACGCCTATCTGGTCTTGTGTTTGTATAACCTCATGGCTGATAATTGTCATAGTATTGAAAAAAAATTGAAAGTGAAGAAATTACTGTTTTTAATAGGCATATTTTCCTTGAAATACATGACCGTGTAAAGAATATATGCTAAAAGTGTTTAAGAGTAAATTTCTTTTCAAAAAATAATTTAATTTGTGACCAAAGGATTTTTATTCTTTGAGTTTACAAATTCAAACATTGCAATTTGTTCAATCATCTTGTTCAGTGCAAAATTTATACCAGATATGAACTGAAAATGCTCACGTGTTTCATACAGTTATGTGTAAATTTGAACCTTTGCCACATGTTTGCAACTTCATTGAAAGTATTATGATCAACATAATGAACAATAATCACCACCGATTAATTCTCAAAGGTCATGAAGTATACAGATATGTAATTAGCTGAAATAAAAATATTAAAGTTCTTTGACTGCTGTCATTGTATCACCATTTTACATAGCAAGTGTAATTACCGTTGGCCAAGTCTTTCAAGCCATATATGCCGAGCTGTGAAAGCTCATTAGATATGCAAATTGTAAATTAGCTGACATGAAAATGTGAAATGACTTTCGATATTGTTTTAACCAGGTATAATCATCAATGTTGTCATGTTTTGCCAACTTTGATCAAGTAAATCCCAGTATATATCCCTAATAAGCAAAGTTCATTAAATATGTAAATTAGGAATTGACTTAAGTAAAAATGCTTAATGATTGTCAATAATGTTGTATCATGGTATCTGCAATATATGTAGCAAGTTTTGTCAACTTTGGTCAAGTCAATTCAGATATATATCTCTAATTAGGAAAGTTCATTAAACATGCCAATTAGGAATTGGCTGAAGAGAAAATGCTTAATGACTTTCAATAATATTGTATTACAGTGTCTGAAATGTACATAGCAAGTTACATCAATTTTGATCAAGTCAATTCAGATGAATATCCCTAAGTATGAAAATTCATTTAATATGCAAATTAGGAATTGGCTGAAGTAAAAATGTCTTTTGACTTTCAATAATGTTATATCACAGTATCTTTGATGTATATAGCAAGTTTCAATGACTAAAATCAAGTTAATTTAGATATATATCCCTAATTAGGAAAGTTCATTAAATATGCAAATTAGCAAATATCTTTCATGTCACCCCTTAATGGTTCCCACTGCTGATGTATCCTTTCAAATCCTTACCTAACTTGATTAAAATCAGACCTCTAGCTCTATTGGCTGGCTCAGAATTAGATATGTGCATAATTAATTAGGTACAGGATGTGATGTCATAAGGTCTCTCATCATACCAAATATGGAGGGTGTAGCACTTAAAGTTACTCAGTTATGGCCATATATGTATATTTGAGGTCAAAGGTCATCGGGGTCACATGACATTTTGTCAAAAAAATTGTATTGCTAAGTTATCCCTATATACCAAAAATCAGACCTCCAGCTCTATTGGCTGGCTCAGAATTAGATATGTGCATAATTAATAAGGTACAGGATGTGATGTCATAAGGTCTCCCATCATACCAAATATGAAGGGTGTAGCACTTGCGGTTACTTAGTTATGGCCATATATGTATATTTGAGGTCAAAGGTCATCGAGGTCACATGACATTTTGTCAAAAAAATTGTATTGCTAAGTTATCCCTATATACCAAAAATCAGACCTCTAGCTCTATTGGCTGGCTCAGAATTAGATATGTGCATAATTAATGAGGTACAGGATGTGGTGTCATAAGGTCTCCCATCATACCAAATATGAAGGGTGTAGCACTTGTGGTTACTTAGTTATGGCCGTATATGTATATTTGAGGTCAAAGGTCATCGAGGTCACATGACATTTTGTCAAAAAATTGTATTGCTAAGTTATCCCTATATACCAAAAATCAGACCTCTAGCTCTATTGGCTGGCTCAGAATTAGATATGCACATAATTAATGAGGTACAGGATGTGATGTCATAAGGTCTCCCATCATACCAAATATGAAGGGTGTAGCACTTGGGGTTACTTAGTTATGGACATATACTGATATTTAGGTCAAAGGTCATCGAGATCACATGACATTTTGTCAAAAATTTGTATTGCTAAGTTATCCCTATATACCAAAAATCAGACCTCTAGCTCTATTGGCTAGCTCAGAATTAGAAATGCACATAATAAATGAGTTGCAGGAAGATGCCAAGGTCAAAGGTCAAGTGGAATCCCCAAAATTGTGGAGAGCAATTTGGTCCCCTACTGGCCATTGTCCAATAGACGCTGGCTGTCTTGGACTTTAACATAGGCCAGAATAAGCCATTGCCATAGCTTAGCTGCATAGGTATAGGGGAGGTCAAAGGTCATAGAAAAATCAGAAAAATAATACTTTAAAAATCTTTTTCTCAAAATCGGCAAGACCTGTGACTTTGATATTTGGCATGAAGGAGCAAGGCTATAAGGTCTAACCAGGGTTAGGTTGGTAGCGGGTCGAGTTGACTGGGGTCGAGTTGGTTAGGGGTCGAGATGTCCAGAAACCATGGTCATCATGCTTCCCATAGACTACCATGTATCAGAAAAATTAAAACTGTGATAACTTCATTAATATGCAAGCCACGCCCACCAAAACCTTTTCAGTTCTAGCCATTTGAATTCTGAAGATGTCTACCAAATTTGACTGAAATACGTTCAGCCGTTTTTGAGATAATGGGGATACAGACACACGGACACACAGACACACACACACACACAGACACACAGACATGGCTAAACCATATGCTCACGTGTGTGAACACGTGAGCAAAAAATGACTGAAAAACAAAAAAAGTTGGCAGTATTACAGTCTTTGTGATGTAAAATTATGGGTTGACATCACGATAACTGTTAATCTGTTTGAAGTACTAATATACTATATTTAAAAAGAAAAATTCATGCAGAACGGTAAAATATATTGTCAGCAATGTAGTGTTAATTTTGACTTTACATCAAAATATGCCTTTGCTGGATACCAAATATATAGGGCGAAATATCAGCCATGTTCAGCAAAATCCACACAACAGCATTGATCCTTTTCTAATTTGATTTGATTTGCTTATGTTATCCTTGTATGACAGTCAGTACAATATGGAACTTGAACACAACACAGTGAATTAAATGGTGTGGCTGCATCCACATGCAGCAATAGGAGTGCCTTTGTCTCTCACCCCTCATTTCCAACCTGTCCCATCCCTGAAAAAATAGTTTGGTCTTATATTTATAATGTTAATAATTTCTGTATTTGTTAAAATGTGCGCATCTCAAAAACTTTTGATCATAAACATTTTCATTGTTTTTTATAGCTGACCAATCAGTTAACCTGTTTATTTTGAATATTTGTGCATTTTTCCTCAGTATTTGACATTTTCTGAATACCTTCTTATTCAGTTGTCATTTTCTAAAAGTTTAAATGCTCCATTGTGTGGTCAAGCTTTCCACAAGCATCAAATGTGGTACTTCATATAGGAGGGTCTGCCTCTAGAGGGCGGGCATCATGAACACTCCTGTGTTTGTTGGTTAATTCCTCCACGTAAACTTCTGATTGTACTGTAAACATTGAACATGGCCGACATCCGATTTTCCTGTCTAAAACTTTCACTCATTTTCGTTCATATGACTCTGAAACTCCAGGAAACGATTGGGAAGAAAGGGTTATCTTGAAATATTGAGGTACTCGCCGATATTTTTGCAAAATTAAATGAGAAAAAATGCAAGGAAAATGCCGACAGGCTTACACAATGACAGTTTTCAGACTCGGAGGCATATGATCATCTCTGCAGATTATGCAACAGGCCCAGATCACGTGAGGCCATGAGGGGATATCCACGCAACTCAGTACCAAACACACAGCGCTCACAGAGTGAGCAAACACAAAGTGAGTACCCCTAACGTCAGCTCAGCCCTTACGAAAATAGTCTGTAGATATTCTATTGAACTCTGATATTCTATAGAAATTCTGTATATTTTATGGAAATCTGATGGAAATATGCTTCCATTGAAATTCAATTGAAAATTTTCAATACAATTCTGTAGAAAAATTTAAATTTTATAGAATTTTAATGTGTATAGAAACTTTAAATTCTATTGAAGTTTGCTGATAATTTTCTGTAGAAAATCTGCAGAAATTAAACATATTTTTTATGGAATTTTTCAGTTCCATAGCTTTTGTGGAACATTCTTTTTTACTTTTTTTCTGTTTTTTTTTTCCCACAGTTTACACTGTTTCAGACTTAAGTTCATGTTTTTGCATGTTGGCATGAGCTTTGATAAGAACTCAGTGACATATATATAGCTGGTTTCAATATTGAAAAGGTAGTGACATATACCTATGGAGAGTTCTAAGCACATTCTCGTGTACCCTTTAATTCTGAAAAGTTATTTTCATTTACACACACGTGCCAGGAAAATGTATACAGTTTCAAATGTACCATTCCTTTTGTACATTTCATGACTGTACACAGACCAACCTGACTCTCTTTGTTAGATCCTAGGTCAAGAGAGCTGACCTGTGCCTGTGCTTTGTTATGCAAATAGTTTCCTGCCTTTACAATGGCTGATTACATAATAGTGTAGCCACGCATTATTCATTTGAACTTGAGGCGGTCCACAGTGCACACGGCTCTTATGAAAGTACTAAAGTTCAACTCCAAATTCCATGGAAAATTAGGATCCAAGGTCCATTAGCAAGATTCTAACAGTGTTATGGAGAAGGGAGCTCACTAATATGTCACAACTGTAAGGATCCACATTGCAGCATCAACTGAAAATTACGTGAGTTAAGATACACAACACTTTAATTATGCACTTGGCTGAGTTGACAACTCAAAACTGCTAGACTGGAGAGGTAGGCCTTGCATTCATATGTGTAGGTTGCTTTATATTTTGTACTCCCTGTATGTTTCATCAAGTTTCGAACGATTGTTAATCATAATTCTTTTAGAAATAAACTACATGTTTATAATTTACTTGCTGCCTGATTTTTGTGTTTGCAGTAATTCATTGCATTGGTATCTATGGCAATATCATAAGGTGGTGCTCCTTACTTAATAAAAGTTTAACACATATTGTTGTCATACTTTCTAAGAGATTGAACTCGTATAAGACAAACAAACTTCTGTAAAAGAGTGCAGAAATTAAATATAGTTCTACAGAAATTCTACATAAAAATTCTGTAGAATGTGGTATAAATTCAATATAGTGCTACAGATATTCTGTAGAACGTGTATCGAATTTACATAGAAATTCTGTAAATTCTACAGAAATGATACAGAAATTCTGTTGAATTTCTACAGAAAAAGGGGCCAAAACTCCATTAAACTCTGTTATTTCCATAAAGGTTCAGTAGAATTTCTGTAGAAATTCTGTATCACTTTAATTGAATTTTGTCATCAATTTCAATAGAATTTCTACAGAAAATTTTCATAAGGGAGTAGTCTGTAATTGATTGTAGTCAACTAAGAAACCTTGGAGAAAGGCTTAACACTGTGGCTATGCCGCTAAGTCCCTTTTGATTTTGTCATAGCTCAAAATCGTTCTCCCGCACCTCAACCTGAGCCATGAACACCCCCACCAGTTTATGATATGACCCATCACAATGGCATGACGTCAACGGATCTTGACAGACGGAAGTCTTGACAGACGGAAGTTCTTGACAGCAGCATATGGTTTTCAACTCTAATACCTTCTCTGTCTATAAATAGACACAAGAAGGTAAAAAAATGTATAAAGTATCATTCTAATAACACCTCGCAAAAGTTCTACCGGTCCATCCCTTACTACAACAAGCCAGTTTGTGGCTTTGTCCATTGGCGTTGTATTGTCACAATGTATTTTCCCATGCATGAAGGAGCATTTCTAAGCTTTGATGTACCGATCCGAAATCTAACAAAAGGTGTGATTGGCCCCAAGGGAAAAGTCGATTCCACCAGGCTGAATCTGGAAGTACGCGACAAAGGCTCTGGGTCACATGGATGCCGCTTAATTATGTGATTGGCTATATCAGGAGCAATTTCATTGTAATTGTCGCACACATTTTGAAACTGTTGCATCAAACACTTTCTCATATACCTGCATTCATTTTAGACATTTCTGATTCAACCAAGTGTGATTGGTGTAGAATCAAACAGAGTTGTAAAGGCCTTGCGTTCGTCTGACCACCTATTAGCTCTGGCGGCTCGATCAAATTCTTTCAGAAAAGTTTCAACGTCGTCACCAAGTCTTCCATAAAATCTTGATGGAGTTACAACAGTTCGGGCTTCGGTATATCCGGCCATATCAGGTTATCTTGAAGCAGGAGTGTCGATTGATCGTTGTCTATGGCCTGGCATTATAATACTAGCAATGTTCGAGCAACAGAAATGTACGTACCAATCCTTTGAACGATGAGCGGCACGTGAGCAATCAACATGCAGTAAGTTTCGAAATACAAATAAAGAGAATTGACGCTAAGCTTGGGCTGTTTATAGCAAGCAGACTTACTGAACTTACTGAACCTTTCTCGAAAAAACACTTGTCAGCAAAACCGAACAAGGTAAGTTGTCGGACTTACATGTCAAAATCAATAATTGTTACTTTGGATATGAAAGAATAAGGGCTACGTGTATTGCCGCGATAGGCACATCATCCGTGGCATTTTCAGGCTAACCAAATTTTCATTTAGAAATCGAAGAAGAAGCGCTGAAAGATATCGATTGTCATTTTAGCTCACGTGTTCACACACGTGAGCTAATGTCGTAGCGATGTCTGTCTGTCTTTCCGAGTTTGTGTGTTTGTGTGTGTCTGTCTGCCTGTCTGTTTACACGATAACTCAAAACCGCCGAAACGGATTCAAGTCAGATTTAGTAGAAAGGTACTGTATGCAAATTGCAAGTACTGATTAGATTTTGGTTGGTACGGCTTGCATATTAATGAAGTTATGAAACATCAGGTTTTTTATACAATGGTTTCCTCTGGAGACAGTCATAACAGTGTCGATATATATCAAGAAATACTGCACAAAATTTAATGAAACTTTTTACTAATGACAATCTCAGAACATTATGTTGATACTGTGAGTGTCATGTCAATTATCTGCACGTGCGTATTTAATGAACATTTGTAATTAGTGATATAACTCCGAAATTCCTGCACCAAATTCGATGATAACTACTAAAAATATTGATCTGATAGATATCTAATTTTACTGAGAAGCATTGATCAGTGTCAAGTTAAGAAACAGCTAATTTGCATATCAATGAAGTTTTGTAATTAGTCATTTAACTTCGAGAGAAGTGAGCGAAATTTGATGAAACTTACTACATATAATGCCCTGACAGATATCTGATTGTTCTGTGAAGTGTACTGCTATGAAATGAACCTGTTGTAAACCACGTGGGCACATTCAGATCACATCTGGTCAGCTCACGTGTTCAAACACGTGAGCTAATGTCGCAGCGATAAATGTCTGTCTGTCTGTCTGTCTGTGTGCACGATATCTCAAGAGCGGCCCATCATAAGCAATTTGGTACATAGATTCTGCTTGACAATTGCAAGAACTGGTTAGTTTTTGGTGGGCGTGGCTTGCATATTTCATGCTCATTTGCATAATTAATCTTTAAGAAAAACTGACATACATTGAGAACGGCTGCACAATCTTGGATGAGATTTGCTACAAATGTTGATCACACAAGGATTTATCTTCCATGAAAGACATGAAGGTGTAACACAACAGTAAGTTGCTAATTTGCATGTTTTATGAACTTTTTAATTAGATATATCTGAATTCACAAAATCAAAATTGACATAACATGGTATGTATATTGAAGATACCATGACACGACATTATTGAAAATCATTAAGCATTTTTATTCCAGCCAATTCCTAATTTGCGTATTTAATGAACTTTCCTAATTAGAGATATATACCTGGAATGACATGATCAAAGTTGACAAACTTTGCAACTTTCAACTTGACTGACGACCAAAATTAAGTTAACGAAGCTTGCTAAGTGCATTGAAGATACTATGATACAACATTATTGAAAGCCATGGAGCATTTTTACTTCAGCCAATTCCTGATTTGCGTATTTAATGAACTTTCCTAATTAGAGATATATACCTGGATTGACATGATCAAAGTTAACAAAACTTTGCAACTTGCATATTTAAGTAACTTTCACAATTAGGGATATAAGATGTTGATCATGACACTCTCAATGAAGTTGTAAAACAGGTTGAAAATGTTTAAATTCACAGACAACTGCAATATACACGCAAGCAAGTGAGCATTTTCAGTTCATATCTGGTTCTTCATGTGATTGTCGTTTTAGATTTGGCACACGAATAATTGACATGATCGATATTACATGAAACACCATGATTTACGCGGCCAGCTCATGTTGGATGAATATATATGATACATAAATGCATAACGGCTTGAAATCCAGCACGTATTAGTTGTTCACATCAAAAAAGAGGCAAAAACATCGGTTTACAATATTATTGTAGTACATCGAATGTCAAAATTTGATGCAGATATAATTCGGCTCACCCTATATTCACTTGAAAAGAAAAAAAAATGGCAGTTGAAATGTGTAATTTTCATTTTTTCACTGTCAGTTCACATCCTACGCTCTTAGCTTCTCAGCACGAGTAAATACGTCAATGACGACAAATTATCTCTTGTGTCTGAGTGAAGACACTACTGTCTTATTAGTATCACGTCAAAAATATCGCATTTTATTTTCGGTGTCACAGAGAATAATAATTAATGCAATGTTTGCCAATTCAGTGTCTGGCAGGCGGGAAGTAAGATGTAGGTCGGGTAAAAACCGATATGAAAGTCGCATATGGAAATAAAGGATGCATGCTGATTTTCAATATTAGATTCAGAAATTTATGTCAGAATACGTTTCACGAAAGCCACTACTGCTCGAAGTACAGTATTGTCATGGAACCAAGATAAACATCAATCTTTAAAGCTGATTCAGACAAAGATTTTCACATTCAAAACTTGGAAAAGTCCAGCCGCAGAATGTACCATATGCATATAGTGTCAAAAGTGTTCATAAATCAGCAGTAATTTACATAAAAATGTGTCTAAAATGCAGTTTCTATAACCTGAATATCGGCGACAAGATGCCATTTTTGACACATTTTTCTAGTTCCCCACTGAAATATGGCCGAAAATGCCACGGCTGATAGGTAAATGAAGTAGTATAATATTTGTTTGTCCATGCAGATCAATGACCACATCTAAAAGTTCGAGTACATTCACAATAATGTATACAAATCGACAATTTGATTGGCCCACATGACAGATTGATATGACCGAGAAGAACGTTGGACCAATGCAGACTGTCAGCGTATACATTATCTCATTTTATATTAATGTCGTAATTTGATGAGAAAATATACGAGTAACACTCTCGAACCGAGGACGAGTGATGACATAGAACTTTAACTTGTTTATTGATACGGAACCATGGTTCCCGTATTCAATAAACAAGTTCAAGTTCTACATCATCACTCGTCGCCAGTTCCAGAGTCCTCATGTTTATTTTTTCATCGAATATGACACTAAGGAGCAAACCATGTATCCAAAGAAAGCTGAAGAATATATACCCGCCTAAAATAAATCGAAATAACTGTCAACACACTAGTAAACAAAGCGTATAAATAAATGTTATCTCTTTGGTATCTCAACTGTATTGTGATTCTCACTGTAGCAATTAACTACTTGCCTATTTTTAAGTTTAGATACTGAAGTCTAAATATTAGCCAGTTTTTAAACTCTTTGTTAATGTTGACAAAATCGCTCTTTTCAGATGACATTTACAAATACACCATTTAAGACTGGTCGGCAGCAGGAGTTTACCATGTTTGAAGTTGAGAATATTCTGAGAACTGAATATGAAAATGAAAATATAATCCATGAGCCCCCTGTGAAGCCAAATGGAGGGGAGGTATACTTGTATAGAGCGAGGTCAGAAAGAGAAGAATTAAGAGCCATGGATTTCCGTTATGATCAATATAGGTTGATATCGAAAGGTGATAGTACAAACAAGGGAAAGAGTCGTCAGTCTGCTTTACTTAAGCGTTACTATTATCTGAAGGATCCCGATGGCAAGGGAAAAGATTCCCTGTTAGGATTTAAGCGCCTTGTTTATTGCTTGAGAGCAAATAACAGTGGCAACAGACGTCTATATTTATTGCATTATATTGGCAACGAATCTCTTTCCAAAGATTCTAAACATGGAAACAGAAAAATAAGCAATAAACCATTTATTCCCACGAAGAAGAGTGTCATCACAGATATGAAAGACGATGCTGCTAGTGGAAAAGAGCCAATCAATCTATACAAAGAAAAGCAGAGCGAGAAAAGCAAGAATCTTTTCCAGGAACGAATGCCTGTGGACAGACCGCGAGAGTTAAAACATGTGGCAAATACTCTTTACATTGCCCGGAAAACCAAAAAACTAACAAACGATGAAATTTCAGTATGCAGTGTTTCCGCTGCCCGCTCGCCAAATCGCAAATGCGAGAAAAAAGTAGCGTTTGGCGAGAAGATTTTGGCAAAAGTTAGCCAAACTTGCGAATCGAAAATTGCACTATGACGTCATCACTTTGTCTGCCCGCGCGCACATCGATGTCCTGCATTCAACTTGAGACGTCATGCTTTATCTCTCTACATCCCCGACCTTATGCGTCAGGAGATCCTATTTGTAACACATACAGTATGAATAAATTGTAACGAAATAACTCACAAATTAATAGTACCGCATGTATATCATGACTAGTTGACTAAAATGTTGCGAAGTTTTGGGTTTGACTACGCGCAATGTGTGATAACTCCGTGCAGTGACAGCCATGTCATCGTCAACACTGAAGGATCGTAGTGACTGTGAAACTAAGCAAAAACGGCAAACTTTCCTTTTTGACTTTGGCTGCTCCACCAATATGGGGGGAACCACCCCTACAACACACATTCTACGCGCAAGTAAAGCTATGAAATGGAAAGAAAGATTATGATCAATGTACGAAAGTCGACCGTGAATTTGGAAAGGAAGGTAGCGGCATGCATACACATGGCATTTTTTAGAACGTAGAGCGAGTAAGGCACACCTGAATAGCGAAACTGTTCGTGGTGTATTGCTGCCAACAAGAAAATACCTTTACTGGCGTTAGAAACTTGTGTGAATTGGCTTCCTTAAATATAAATTCGCGACAATTTTCAGTGTATCACGGACCGTGGTGTATTGTGACGTGACATCGGACTCTCGCTCGTCCGCTGAGTCGCCTAGTTCAGCATTCACATCGTGCAAATACGCTAAGTCTTATCGCGATATTTGAGCATTTAACTTGATCGTCAGTGAAACAAAAAGATGTTTCTCCATATCAAAATGGTATATATTTGATATTTTACGGTTCTGTTTACATAATAGAGACGTGAACATTTGGATTTATGATCCGTGATTTCCGCGATCCATGGCAAGCTTGCTGTGAATACACACTGACGTCTTTGATGATGACCCCTGACCCGAGCGCCATTGATACGCTGTGCGCTGTCCGAGCGCCGTCGGCTTCGCTTGCTAAACTTCAAGCGTAAAGCAAATGTATTGGAAGTCTAAAAAATGCACATATTTCTCAAGTCTGAGAGTATTTTACTTTCGAACTGCTACGAGAATGGATATCTGATTCGTTTGAAAAAACTAGTATGCTGAACCAGGTTTCGTGCCGTTGTCTGTAGCGATATGTACAGTATCGCACGATAGCGATTTCAGGTTTGTTACTGAATATAGTTGCATACGCCTAACTTTGGACAAGTGTCGCTCGCGTGGTGTCGCTTGAAATTCGGACAAATTTTATGTTGTATGCGTGGATGATGTTGGCACCTTGTAATCTGAACCATAAATTGGTGTTACTTTTAGTATCCATAGTAGCACTAACAGGGTTTATTTCCGTCATTCTTACGGAAAATGCAGACAAATATTTATTTTTGCATATTAATGAGAAAGAAATGACGTCATTTGTGATCAGTAGTATCGGCTTGGCTAATTGAAATCTCGTTTGGCGAATAATTTTTTAGGGCTTCTAGCCAAATTTGCTACAAGATTTTGGAACCCAGGGGAAACACTGGTATGTACGAACTAGCAATTCACTTAGATGACTTCATTTGGCGATTGGAATGTACCCGGACCTTGTGATAATTGTCGCGCAGAAAGGACCTTATTTCAGAAACACAGGATATACTACGAATATCAGTAAAGGACAAAACACTTCCTCAACTACTGTCCTACGACACTACATTTAATTTGGGTGATTTTTATGTATCTCCCCTTGTAGCCAGAAATGTCCTCCTGACAGGCTACCCTATCTTTCCTGTGGATTTTTAATTCATGAAAGGAAGTTCAAAGCTCACCACGAAGCTTTTATTCAAAGTATCCTAGCAGAGCTGGATATTAGTGAGAAGGGTTCGATACCACTTGTTACGGATAGGGAACGTGGTATAGCTTGTGCTATCCAGAAGTCTCCCGGTGTAACCAATGTCTACTGTGGTAACCACCTGCTGCGAGACGTTGAAATGTGGGTGAAGAGGCATGGTGGCCAGCAAGATGATGTCAAAGTACTTAAAGATCTCGTCGAAAGGCTACGAGATGCTATGACTGAAGAAGAATTCAACGAGCTTTATGTCAAGCTGAGAGCGAATTGGAGCAAAGCCTTCCTGGAATACTTTGATAAAGACATTTTCAATGATTTAAAGAATCATGGATCATCATTTGTGACAAGAAGATTTGCTGAATTTCAGGGAGACATATCTGTCACAAACAATATCAGTGAAAGTCTGCACAAACTGATCAAAGAGCAGAATGCATGGAAGAACTTCCAGCGGATGCTATGCTCCTGTCCTTGTTCTACATGCGAACTACTACCTCTATGAATTTCGTAGAGCATTGGTTGGGTTTGGAAAGTATGATCACAGGCAACCCTATAAGTTCTGAGTTTTCACACTGTTTTCTCTATCATTTTCTCTTCTTTCTTCATGCTCTGAATGATCGGAATAAATAAAATAAATGGTTTATATAACCTAACCTAGCCTCTGTGACTCTTTATTATTTTACACTCCATTACCCTTACAAAAATATCCTATACCAGTCCTATAGGGTAGAGGCATGTAGGGTCTTATAGGACATCAGGCAGTAGTAGTCTTACAGGATTTTGGAACGCAGTCTTACAGGGAACCCTATAGGGAGCCTATAGGTGGGTCTTATAGGGAACCCTATAGGGGGTCTTATAGGGGCCCTATAGGGGGTCTTATAGGAAACCCTATAGTGGTCTTACAGGGAGCCCTATAGGGGGTCTTGTAGGCAGCCCTATAGGGGGTCTTATAGGGAACCCTATAGGGGGTCTTGTAGGGAGCCCTATAGGGTACAGAATATGCTTTACATATTGTTATCATACTTTCTAAGAGATTGAACTCGCACAAGGCAAACAAACTTCTGTAAAAGAGTGCAGAAATTTTGTTAAGTAAGGAATAACTCCTTCTGATTTTGCTATTGGTACCAATGCAATGAATAACTGCAAAACTCACAAAAAGTCAGTCAACTTACAAAACAAGTAATTATAAACGTGTAGTTTATTCTAAAGGAATAAAGATTAACAATCAATCAAAACAGAGTCGCTACTAGTCTAAGGAATTCATCGATTTTCAATCGCGCCTTATGCTGTTAGTGCACAAAATTCCCGAAAGAAGCGGCGCACGGGCTATAAAACTTCGTTTGTACTGTTAGGCTAGCTTTGGGTCCATAGCTGTGGTGTTTTCGGACGGGATTTACGGCTGGTTTTGACTTTAACGTCACCACCACAGCCATGGGAACGTCCATGTTCTGCCCGACAGCACGCTTGTCGCAACTTTGTTTGTCGATATTTCGAAAATTTTCCACCCAAATTGCCAACACTCATCGACAACATGGTTATTAGGGGCCTACCACTACCAGAAATCCGCTCAAAAATCACCAAACTATCGCCGTTTTTCCAGCTTTTTCCGACATGACTACTCGCAGACCGTTCTTTTTCTGGCGTACAAGCGATTGACGAGGCTCAGTGCAGCCCGTCACTAAAGTCACGTCAGCGGTGACCTCGCAACATCGAAACACAAACTGACATCACCGATGATGTCGGCCACTACGTTAAGAAGCCTGTGAGAATTTTTACCAGCACTGTGAATTTTTTAAACCAGTCACCGTCATTTCTATTCACTCGCTATTATCTCCATGTCTGCCGGTAACATATCGTTATGGAGAAGTTTAGTTACATGTAATTACGTTCCATCATCAGCTGATCAGTGATAACCATACGTCGCGTACGTGTAGAACATACGTTCGGAACGGTAAACAATTCAACACATCTACACATACAAAATGTAGTCATAATTACGTGTAGTATTTTTTAGATATTCTTGATTATTTCCGCGAATTTAGACAAGAACCTTGTAACTATCATGGAAAACATCTTTGATATCATAATATTTGTAGAGTTTGCACTAGCGTAAGAAGTACTTGCTATATGATTTCCTTACATGGACGAAATGTTGTTGTCTCATTCCACTTGTTATCTGACGCCCCCCAAAGAGTTCTCCAAACCATATAAAAACTGTATCAAAGAAAATCGGCTGATTTAATTCGAGGATACGAGCTAGAATATTCCTTATATAAAAATAATGTTTCTTAAAACCATGTTAAAACTTAAACGAATTTCCAATGTTTGTGAGAAAAATACAGCAAAATTATTATTAAGGCAGACCACCGTCCCTCCACCCACGGACGGTGGGCAGACAAAACCTTAGCAACACCACCCGATTGAGAGAACCACGTACACGAACTTTGACCCTATTCAAAATCAGACTTATCCTGGGAATATGTTTACAAGTTTGCCCACATATAAACAACGTAAAGGTCAAGGTTTCAACTTCCGACTTCCTGCTTTACGGACGTCCTCATGCCATGAACTGCAGGCAAGGCACTGGCAGGGTTTGCACTGTTCGCGACCATTTAAACGTTTGAAATTAGAGTAGCTGACTCTCCTCGGCCATCGAAATACATTGGCTGCAGTAGATTGTGGATAAATGGTCATGACTGGCCGCAATTTGGTAATTTCTGGACACATTTCAGGAGAGCTTCTTACCTTCCCGTTTTAGTAACCATTCCTATCTTCGCGATGTTGACCAACCCGTAAAATCCCTGATAAGTCCACGGATTAGCATAATTAGTTGTGTTGACTAATTAATTACAGCATGTGTGTATGAGAGATATATATCCTTGTCATGGAGTGTAAAATAAATAGTCACAGAGGCTATGTTAGGTTATATAAACCATGTATTTATTTATTCCGATCATTCAGAGCATGAAGAAAGAAGAGAAAATGATAGAGAAAACAGTGTGCAAAACTCAGAACTTATTGGGTAGCTGTGGTATGATCTGAAGCCCAAATTTGAAGCAATAAGCAGGGCTCCCGCTAAGTCACCAAAATGATTAGCCAACTCATTAGCCAAATCAAAAATCTTTTAGCCATTTTGAGTAACTTTTAGCCAGTTTATGATCTCAAGTGTGGCAACAGCTTTCTCGTCATTCAGGAGTCCCTAATTTTACAAATCAAGATGTTTTGTATGATGTTCATGATGGTTTTTACACTAACGAAATATGTGTTTAGTTTTTGCATTTATAATCTGTGTTTTTATGACATTTCAGGGATAGAAATCCTTTCTCATTTTTGGTGGTAAACTTTAAACACCAGAAATAAAATTAGGTAGCAATTGAATTCTAAAAATCTGGTAGCAATGTTAAGTGTATATTACAAGAGGTACAGATTGAATATTTCTGCCACATTCAGTTAGTATTCACAGTATGATAGCTTGTCATAAGTTACAGGCTTCTCATGTGGCAAATTTATGCAGTCTTCCATAACCTAAATGTTTGAGCCACACAAGTAAAACAATTTTCCATGCAGAAGACAGCATTTATGGTATAGCACAATGGCAGTGTAGCTACGATTATTGTGGTATTTAAGGGCCCGGCTTTACTTGTAATCATAGTTGTGATCAAGCAGGCTGAAATAGCATCTTGAGTATAAGTACTTTTCTTGAGACAAAAAGGGCTGGGCCAAACAAAACTCTTGTAAAACAAGACACAACGATATATGTTCATTTAAATTACTCACTGTTTTAGGGCATTCATTGTTTTAATGATTATGATAACATTTTAGCCAAGATATATTTTCATTTGATATTTTGATATCATCAAGAAATGTCTGGTGATGTTCACTTCTAGATTATTAAACTGGTGGAATCTACAAAAATATTAAAATCATTCAGAATCACATAATTTTTTGTATAAGTTATAGCAGTTTGAAAGTAGGACCAATGGGAGTCAGTCAAGCTGAATGCCAAAGGCAGCAAAATTACCTTTCACCTATTGGACCACCCTAGGTGGTTTCTTGTGAACCATTATTATGTAATTAGGGGGTCTTCATGAATGACATCACATGATGAGATGACCTAGACTTGACCTTTCAGAAAACCTCATTTTTCTCCTTTTCTTTTGTATTATGGCTCCGTTTGTGAAAGTTTCCTTTGAAATTATGGTTTTTACTATCAAACTGAGTAGTTGCAGGCCAAATTTTGATACAGCAAAGTAGGTAAAACTTTTGATAGAGTCAAGGACGATCGCGTCCAGGACTCACAGAGGCAAAGCAGGCCTCAGTGTATTCATGGACCTTACGTTCATGATGTATTGTAGTATCGAACAGCAACAATGTTTGTTTTACGTACCAGGGAATTTGTAACTTTGTAGAAAGGAGATTAAACTGTTTCAATACATTGCAACTTTGTAGGAAGGAGGGTAAACTGTTTCAACATCTTACAACATTTTATTGTTAGGTGTAGTTTTCTGTTGAGGAGGTCTAAGAATTCAATAGCCACTACATTAGCCAAACAGGAATTTTTGTAGCCATTTTTAACTTTCTTTCGCATTTGGCGAATTGGCGAATAGGTAGCGGGAGCCCTGATTAGAAGACAAACAGTTGGTTCAGTAGATCTGCCCCAATTTCTGCCAATCGACACTATCATAGATCATATCAAGAGTGAAGCTCCAACACGTTCCCGTACAGTAAAAATGGGTCAAAATTATCTTATGTCGCAGATGTTCCTAGCGAAAGTGGCTTTAGACTCAGGATGTATTGGTTTGGCACCTCAAACTAAAACATTCACGGTAAGAAGCGTTACAAGCAACAGAGTACACGCAGTCAAGATGTTCCCAGAGCCAGCTGTCTGTTCCTGCCCAAGTACAGGTCTCTGCTATCACATTCTAGCTGTTGAATTGGCGATAGGAAAATCTCGTGGCAAAAACAAGAGTAAATATTCGCTGTCAATGCTGCGAAAAAGAGTGAAAGGGAGAGAAGGAAAATCAGGAAGAAAACGGGCAAGAACAAAAGATTATGATTACGATGTCGACCCAGCAGCCGATTCATTGTTATATGCGAGACACAAAGACAGTCCGAATGTATCTCCCATTTACCAAGCTGAAAATTTGAGTGACGCCACTGACGCGGCTGCTAATCGGTCAGTAACTGGACCACAGTTACAATCTACGCCAATAGATAGAGCAAATACAGGACGAACACAGGCACATGATTTAGAAGCAAGCACCATACTGCGTCCCCAGGATACATCGTGTGAATCACATGGTCATACTGGAAATCACAGTTGGGAAAAGTCAGATGCTGTTTCAGATAACGAATACACAATGCTGTCAAATGAAATGAAAGCTCATGGTGTTTGGGACACCGCAAAAGCTGTGATGGACAGTATACGTCCAAGAGAATGGTTAACCGGAGAAGCCATTGAACATGCAATATCTGCACTTGTACGGGAAAATCACAAGCAGAAATCTATCTTAGTGTGTCCAACATACATCTATAGTAGCATTGCATTGAAGGCATACAGAATATACTTCAGTTTTCTGCTTAGAAATGAGGTACTAAATAAGGATATAGTCCTGTTTCCTTTGAATATTGATGTCACGACTGGTACACACTGGGTTCTTGTCATCATTACTTGAAGAAGACAAGTCATCGAAAGATGACACAGTCCCCGTTGTTTACATTGTTTGGAATGTTTAGTAGCTGTAAACTACTGATAATTGTGTTAATGTTGAATTCTGAGTATCATGTCAATAACATTCAACATCTAAGAATTCCTAGGGTTTCTGCGAGCCCTCGAGGCAAATATCTCCCTTGCTCTGCCGTACGGGAAATCGGCAACACACGGCCCTTCCATGAGAGCAACATCAAATTATCTACATTGCCGTCGGAAAATCTACTACGGGCTCCTGTTTTAGCAGCTGAAGCCCTTTTCGCATGCAACCAAGGATACAGGAATTACTACTGCAATACATGTCAATTGTCGAACTGCAGAAACCTTTCCGCATATTCTTGAATTAGCAAACGACATGACTCCGAGTTCTCAGCGTAAACTTCGCTTGTCTGAAGTCGTTTCTAAACGCGTTGCCGTGAGTGCTCACGGTTTACGTAGTCTGATCCAAGATGATCGATGAAGTTTCAAGTGCCTCGATACCGTAGTCATGGAGTTCATTGTCAATCTCTGGGTATTTACTTGCATTTATGACTTTGTCAAGACACAATAGGATATTAGTACATGTAGTACAGTTGGCAGGAAATCGCTCCTCCGTTCGCTGTATCAAATGTTCGGCGCGATGAAGCGTTGACGCGAGTTTGCACAGGCAAAGCGGATGACGCAGCTCTCATTAGGGATGGACCATTAGACCTGGGAGGGGGGGTGGTCACAATGAAATTGTGAAAAATTTTTTTTTACTATTGTAAATTTCTGAAATTTTTTTTTTCCAATTGAGATTAGCTGTGCAAATTTTTTTTTTCAGAGTAAATTTTCAGATTTATAATTTTTTTTTAGTTCGTCGCTGTCTGAAGATAAAGAGGGCAAAGATGTGGTGCCAAGCACCACAAGCGGCCACGCAAGCGGTCACAGGGGGGGGAGGTCAGGAGAGGGGTGTCCCCCTGCTGCTGTTGGAGCTTTTGAAAAATAGAGATTACAATGGTGTTATTTGGTGGCACTTGGGGAGTATTTTTGAGGGGGAGGTCAGGAGGGGGTGTCCCCCTCCTGCCGTTGGAGCTTTTGAAAAATAGAGATTAAAATGGTGTTATTTGGTGGCACTTGGGGAGTATTTTTGCGGGGGGAGGTCAGGAGGGGGTGTGCCGTTGGAGCTTTTGAAAATAGAGATTTAAATGGTGTTATTTGATGGCACTTGGGGAGTATTTTGTGGGAGGTGGTCAGGAGGGGGTGTCCCCCCCCTCCTGCTGTTGGAGCTTTTGAAAAAATAGAGATAAAAATGGTGTTATTTGTGGCACTTTGGGAGCATTTTTTTCGGATTACACATCTTCCTCTGAAACATGGTCTTCTTGCTCCTCAGTAGCTTCTATAGTTTTGAAAATTGACTATTTTGGTTTCCTGGCTTCCGTTTCTACTGCGTGGTGAAATGGCTACATGCACCCCACCAAACATCATGCATTCTCATGATTCACAATTGATTTTGACAAGCTGAGAAGCTAAAATAAGCTAAATAATATAGTTAAATTTGCATATTTGTGTTTTTAGAGCAATTGTCTGCCCTTTTTTGATCAAAACATCTATTTCTCTGTAGCAGCATGTCCAAATTGATTGGATGTGTATAGATGTGTTGAAATTTCAATATTTGTCTTTTTAGGGCAATTTATGCCATTCATGGTCAAAAAATCTGTATTCTCTGAAAGGGCTTGTCCAATTTCTTTGAAATTTGCTACACAAAAACGATTATTCATGCAGATTTATTCAGTATTTGCTATCGAGAAACTTTCAAAGTTCAACCCTTTTGTGTGTTTTTTGTGTTGGGATTTGTTGGATAGATGGCATTCTACGTAGTGTATTGTTGAATGTTAAAACATGTGTTGCTGTTGTTTTTTGAGGCTGTTTTTTGAGAAAAAAGAATTGAAAATGCCTTTTAAAAGCAAAATAATACTAATGACTTGATATGTTGTTTTATCATTATTGACATGTTTCTACTTGTTCACCCATTCTTGCAGTCATCATTGCAATAAAATGCTGTGAAAAAATGAAACTGATGTGGCCTGCATCTGTTTACCTTGATCTTAAAAGGCAAATACAACTTTCTGTCTTGACAACCATACCATAGTTTCAATGTTTTACCTAGTGTACCTGCTTGGTTTGTACGCAGGAAACAAGTAGAAAACAGGCTCTATAATTTCATAATTTTCAAGTGATCAGAATACAAAAGTCCTGAAAAGATAAGATAATCACAACTTCCAGTATAAGGGATACAGTCACTCTAAATGTATAAATTAAAATTAAAAATGTGCCGGGAGGATGTACTAAAAAATACAGAAAGTTGCTTTCTGTCGGTAAAATCTAAAAAAAATCAAAATTTAAAGACTT
Source organism: Ptychodera flava (assembly GCF_041260155.1). Classification (NCBI taxonomy): domain Eukaryota; kingdom Metazoa; phylum Hemichordata; class Enteropneusta; family Ptychoderidae; genus Ptychodera; species Ptychodera flava. The sequence goes on from NW_027248374.1 coordinate 99,896, forward strand.
TTGCAGATTTTTTTTTACGCCTTTGTCTTCTTATTTATTTTTTTTTTATTTTGCAACAGTAGTTTGAAGATTTTTTTTTCCTAACTTTCTGCTCTGAAAATTTTTTTTTTCTGTTTTTGACCACCCCCCCTCCCAAGATCTAATGGTCCGTCCTTAGCATATATCAAGGGGTCGTGTGTTGGCTTCGATTTCTTCTCTGAACCCGCGTTCATGATTCCTTTACATCTAACACTGTCCGTAATTCTGCGATGGTCGACTGTATCATTGGTTGTATTATCGAAAGGTTGCATTCATGATTCCTTTACATCTAACACTGTCCGTAATTCTGCGATGGTCGACTGTATCATTGGTTGTATTATCGAAAGGTTTGCATCCTGACTATGAAAGACAAAATTACATTGGTCAATGATCGGCATCATCAACATGCATGTCATGGCTATACAACCAATATTGTTTGCTTCAACAAGCCGTCTGCAACGTTGTTATTTGCGGCATTCATCACCAAACTCCAAAACAGTGCGGGCCTTCGCACCGTTACGCTCCACCAAGGGATAGCCATCGGGCAGAGCATGGCTCCTTCAGACTTTGAAAGTCGACGTTCTTTCTCGAGTATTTTATTTCGATCCCGTACTAGCCGTTCTTTCAACTTCCGAGTAGCGAAAAAGTTGAATATTAATGACGGTTTTTCGGTACTGCATTACTTTGCGGACGGCATCATTCGTGGCCAATGCAGTCGACGTCGAACGCCGTCTTCATTTTTTCGTCCCGTCATGACGGACCGTCTGATCCCAAACAGATAGATAACTTTGTCAAACAGCCACATTTCAGAGCACGTGTTCACTGCATGTGATCACCAGCGATTCAAATCGTCTGACCATACCATTATTTTACGGGAGCCCGCATAAACAACCGTAGTGCTTGTCAACGATGACGTTTAAAACTGACGAGATGACATTTTTTGCAAATTACTAAAGCTTTCTGTGGCTCTCGTTCATCACGACAGACAACGCTTGACGTCTAAAACTCCTAAAACTGACCAACCGAAACCGTCACCAGTCCTGCGAAATACCTTTTGGAATCGACTACAACCTTTGCTAGCGTCTCCCCCATAAATAATCGTACAGTCCGGTGATTTACGTCATCAGTGTATTTACATGATCCAAACATTGGCTTCAGATTCGGATTCAGAGAAAAAAAGTCTGAATAAAAGACATCAAGAGTAATTTTGGTGACTAAATTGAATTATTTTGAGATAATAAGGACTGTGCATCAAGAGACCATATGGTACTACATTTATGCCCAGTTACAAAACGATCGCTTCACAGATGCCACAGAAATCGTTGATGACAGGTGCACGGACGGAAGGACGCCGGGACGGACATGACCTAACCCATTAAGTCCCGCTTGCGGGGACTTAAAAATGATCACCTTGATGGATTCAGCTTTCATCAGTGAGCTAAGATCAATCTTACTATTAAGGGCGCTATTCTTTGTTGGCGCTGCGTTCGTTGCCATAGCAGGTCCTTTTCATCCTCATGACTGGAAACTTGTGATGTGTACAGATACCGTCAAACAACCAAATGGATATGACTGCGGCATATATGTCATTTTGAATGCCTACAGTGTTATTACTGGCAGATTATATGATGAGATACAGAGTACTACAGTAAGGAGATGAGTCACTATTCTAGTGTTGCAGCAATACGTACATGTTGCCTTGCGACCTGATGACAAGCCTCGTAAACAGAAATGTGAAGTTTAATAAGGAGTATAACCTACTTCAAGAAATATTCAATACAAAAAGTGGCCTAAGGGTATATCGAAAAGAGCAAAGATATCAGATGACACAAATTACCAAAGAACTGGAGCTTTCACGAAATCTGTCTACATGCTCTTCCAGGACGTGTCCTGGTGATCTGTCAACTGTAGAAGAAGTCATGTGCTGTTTATGCAGACAATGGTACCATGTCAGCTGTGTCGGCCTACAGATCTGTGAGTTGCCCGTGTATTTCAAGTGTTGTGATTGTCAGTAGCACTTTCATCGGATGCCTCGTAATATCCACGAGAAACGAAAGCTGTCTGTAGACCCTGTAGTTGCTGAGATGCACGTGAAGTAAGTCAAAGGTCATCAAGGGCCATCAAAAAATACGGGAAAAATTGCCCGACAATAAAAGTTATCTATTACAACCGAACCTTCAGTCCTTTGTAACCTGAAACTACAATTTGCACACGCCGTGCGGATAACATTGGATGCACAGGTCGGAAATCATTAAAAAAACCCTAACAATATTGTTCCCAATAATGGAAAGGTTACGCATTTAGGAGCTGATTTACCTTACCTTTATCCCATTAATCTGACGTGAAGCACAGACGTTGCTGCTGAGCAGAGTACTGTTTACACAATGTGGCGTTTACATTCAGTTGCATGTGAATGTCCGTCAACATGTATGTTCACTATATCGGGGCTTGTACCGGTATGTTGTAATCATTGAAACATTGGCCAACTTCTAACCAGGATTCGGATGTTCCTGGTGTCAAAGCAGCAAGTTGTGCCCATTTTCCTATTAAAAATCTGCCTCACCCTATTTTGTAGTCAACCGTCTTTCTCCATATTCTGAACTAATAATGTTGTCCTTCGCTTTATTTTTCCATTGAAATCCTGTTCGTCACCCAATTGTGTAGTAAAAATGTTTTCCTTTGACCCATTTTTTATTACTCTATCACCTTAATACCCTGAACAGATCACACCGTTCGCCACTCAATTCTGCACTGAACATACTGTTCTTACCATTTCTGTATTAAAATGTACCCCCGATATCTTGGAAAAATAATTGATTCATGCTTTCAAGATTTGCTCAGCAATTATTTTCAGATAAAATGATCCTCTTATCTACGCAATAATAAAACGGCCGTCCTATAACCGTATTGTGCGCTAATAACACAGTAGATTTTCGATCGGATTTGTTTCATACATTCTGACAGACCCCTCCACAGAAATGATTAAGAATGTCCTTCGTCCCATTCTGCAGTGAAAATACTGTCCTTCACCTTATCCTGTAGGTAAACGATCTGCACTATAATGAAACTAGCGTCCTTCACAATATTCTGCACTAATTACATAGTCCTTCACCTTATTTTGCCGTGAAAATATATCCTTAGTCCCATGATGTAGTGAAAAGGCTTGCCTTCAACTCATTTTGTACGGATAACACATTCCATCGCCCTAATTTTGAGAGCTTATGCTGCCCTTCACTCAATTCCGCGCTAAAAATACTGTTCTCGTCCTTTCTGCATCCAAAAATACCGTTCTGATCGTAGTCCTTCGCTGTCCTTTGTTTTAGTCTCACCCCTGTAGGCTTCGTTGGTTACAGGTGGCCCGATCTCTAGTACGGTATTCTCCTTTTCTTGACTTGATAGACTAGTATTTTCAGCAGAAAATTCAAGGGTTTTACATGTGTGATCATGACGGCCCCAGATTTTCAAAAATGGCCCCCTTGGGACAGGAGTAGGGGCCCACAGTGGCCCCTTGTTTTTACAGTCCTAGAATGAACACTGTTAGCTAATAAACTACCGATCAAGTAGAACAAATGATCACAATGTTTATGAATATGACATCACCCGTGATATTTGTAGAGCAATCACCGATTGACAGTCAGTTCGCACCTCAAGTAAGGTATCTTTTCATATGGAAATGATTCGAACCTACAGCGTCTGTGCTGGGGAATCTTGGCATGGCGTCCACTGGGCGCCTGCAGCCTTGAGGACAAAAATCAAATGCCGGGCCAAGTACAATGCCGGTTACCAGACAATGATTTCCGAAGCGGAAGGCTCGTAAAAGAACAACTAACTTTTAACACAGCAATTTTACTTACACCCAACTTGAATAAAAGGTTTACATGTAAATACATGCTAGTACAGTGAAGTACAGTCACTATACTAACCCGGGCACATGGTATCAAACCGAATTGACTGCACGTGTATTTGGTGTACTGGAAGCTCATGACTTCACCTAAAAATATCATCAACTCCACAATTTTGTTGAAACACTATATCCCTGACTTTTAAAGTAGTAATTTGCCATAAATTTCCCCAGAAGGAGTCTCATACAACTTTCCGATCGTCTGATGGAATGCAGCCCACTGCTAGAGATGGAGGTCACCATGTGAATCCTTATATAGTCAAGACCCCATAGCTCGATTGTAGCTGACCCTAGAACCACCTAGCTTGTCAAAACAGCATTATGGCAATGTGATATTGCTATCATGAGGATCAAACAGTTCTCTCAGATATTTGTCTTTCAAACTAAATTTTGCAATTTTCAGGGAAAGTTTCAGTCATTGGAGCAATTATAAAAAAGAAGAGAACTTTATAGCGGTAACAAAAAAATTAAAGCTGCAAGCAGCGTTGGCGGGGCCCAAGCGGTTAACATGGTTGAAAAATCTTGCACTAATGATATTATGTGCAAAATTCGAGCTTGCAAAAGTAGGATTTTGAACATCATCTAATAGTTACAGTACGTTTCACTTGGAATTTAATATTTACGGAAAATCCAATATGGCGGCCAAACCACGTGACCAATCAAAACGCCTTTCGCAAACTTGAAAGAGATCACACTTTTATGTTACATGTCAAATTTCAGTCGAATCAGTTTGTTGTTCTGGAGAAGAAGATTTTTAAAGATTTAATCACGATTTTCACAAAATCCAATATGGCGGCCAAACCACGTGACCGATCAAAACGCCTTTCGCAAACTTGAAAGAGACAACACTTAAGATGTTACATGTCAAATTTAAGTCAAATCAGTGGGTTGGTTCTGGAGAAGAAGATTTTTAAAGATTAAATCATGATTTTCGCAAAAATCCAATATGGCGGCCAGACCACATGACCGATCAAAACGCCTTTCGCAAACTGGAAAGAGATCACACTTAAGATGTTACATATCAAATTTCAGTAAATCGGTGTATTGGTTCTGGAGAAGAAGTTTTTAAGATTAAATCACGATTTTCGCAAAATCCAATATGGCGCCAGACCACGTGACCGATCAAAACGCCTTTCGCAAACTTGAAAGAGATCACACTTAAGATGTTACATGTCAAATTTCAGTCGAATCGGTGTGTTGGTTCTGGAGAAGAAGATTTTTAAAGATTAATCACGATTTTCGCAAAATCCAATATGGCGGCCAAACCACAGACCGATCAAAACGCCTTTCGCAAACTTGAAAGAGATCACACTTAAGATGTTACATGTGAAATTTTAGTCGAATCGGTGTGTTGGTTCTGGAGAAGAAGATTTTTGAAGATTAAATCACGATTTTCGCAAAATCCAATATGGCGGCCAGACCACGTGACCGATCAAAACGCCTTCCGCAAACTTGAAAGAGATCACACTTAAGATGCAATTTATCAAATTTCAGTAGAATCAGTGTGTTGGTTCTGGAGAAGAAGATTTTTAAAGATTAAATCACGATTTTCGCAAAATCCAATATGGCGGCCAAACCACGTGACCGATCAAAACGCCTTTCGCAAACTTGAAAGAGATCACACTTAAGATGTTACATGTGAAATTTTAGTCGAATCAGTGTTTTGGTTCTGGAGAAGAAGATTTTTAAAGATTAAATTGGTATTTTTCAAAAATCCAATATGGCGGCCAAGGTCACGTGACCGCATGCGATTTTATTGGCAAATTTTTAAGACCTTAGGCCATGCTTGCTATACAAAAAATTTCAAATCGACTAGACCCCTAGGGTCTTCTGGAGAAGCCATTTTTAGTTTTTGGAAAATCCAATATGGCCGCCAGGTCACGTGACCAATCGAAATTTGTATACCCCAGGTGCACGAGATCTCATAGGTACCTATTAGCCCTGCAAGTTTCAGAAGTTTGCGGTAAGCGGTGTTTGAGTTCTAGGTCGCAAAAAAAGAGCGGAAGAAGAAGAAGAAGAAGATTAAAGCTGCAAGCAGCGTTGGCGGGGCCCAAGCGGATAACATGGTTGAAAGATCTTGCACTAATGATATTATGTGCAAATTCGATCTTGGAAAAGTATGATTTTGAACATCATCTCATAGTTACTGTACGTGTCAGTGGGAATTGCATATTCTACGTAAAATCCAATATGGCGGCCAAATATGAAGGATGTAGCACTTGTGGTTACTGAGTTATGGACATATACTCATATTTAAGGGCAAAGGTCATCGAGGTCACGTGACATTTTGTCAAAAAAATTGTAAAGCTTAGTTATCCCTATATACCAAAAATCAGACCTCTAGCTCTATTGGCTAGCTCAGAATTAGATATGCGCATAATTAATGAGGTACAGGATGTGGTGTCATAAGGTCTCCCATCATACCAAATATGAAGGGTGTAGCACTTGTGGTTACTGAGTTATGGACATATACGTATTTCAAGGTCAAAGGTCATAGAGGTCATGTGACATTTTGTCAAAAAAATTGTATTGCTAAGTTATCCCTATATACCAAAAATCAGACCTTTAGCTCTATTGGCTGGCTCAGAATTACATATGCGCATAATTAATGAGGTACAGGATGTGGTGTCATAAGGTCTCCCATCATACCAAATATGAAGGGTGTAGCACTTGTGGTTACTGAGTTATGGACATATACGTATTTTCAAGGTCAAAGGTTATCGAGGTCACGTGACATTTTGTCAAAAAAATTGTAATGCTAAGTTATGCCTATATACCAAAAATCAGACCTCTAGCTCTATTGGCTGGCTCAGAATTAGATATGCGCATAATTAATGAGGTACAGGATGTGGTGTCATAAGGTCTCCCATCATACCAATATGAAGGGTGTAGCACTTGTGGTTACTGAGTTATGGACATATACGTATTTTCAAGGTCAAAGGTCATCGAGGTCATGTGACATTTTGTCAAAAAAATTGTATTGCTAAGTTATCCCTATATACCAAAAATCAGACCTTTAGCTCTATTGGCTGGCTCAGAATTAGATATGCGCATAATTAATGAGGTACAGGATGTGGTGTCATAAGGTCTCCCATAATACCAAATATGAAGGGTGTAGCACTTGTGGTTACTGAGTTATGGACATATACGTATTTCAAGGTCAAAGGTTATCGAGGTCACGTGACATTTTGTCAAAAAAATTGTATTGCTAAGTTATGTACCAAAAATCAGACCTCTAGCTCTATTGGCTGGCTCAGAATTACATATGCGCATAATTAATGAGGTACAGGATGTGGTGTCATAAGTCTCCCATCATACCAAATATGAAGGGTGTAGCACTTGTGGTTACTGAGTTATGGACATATACGTATTTTCAAGGTCAAAGGTCATCGAGGTCATGTGACATTTTGTCAAAAAAATTGTAATGCTAAGTTATGCCTATATACCAAAAATCAGACCTCTAGCTCTATTGGCTGGCTCAGAATTAGATATGCGCATAATTAATGAGGTACAGGATGTGGTGTCATAAGGTCTCCCATCATACCAAATATGAAGGGTGTAGCACTTGTGGTTACTGAGTTATGGACATATACGTATTTTCAAGGTCAAAGGTCATCGAGGTCATGTGACATTTTGTCAAAAAAATTGAATTGCTAAGTTATCCCTATATACCAAAAATCAGACCTTTAGCTCTATTGGCTGGCTCAGAATTACATATGCGCATAATTAATGAGGTACAGGATGTGGTGTCATAAGGTCTCCCATCATACCAAATATGAAGGGTGTAGCACTTGTGGTTACTGAGTTATGGACATATACGTATTTTCAAGGTCAAAGGTCATAGAGGTCATGTGACATTTTGTCAAAAAAATTGTATTGCTAAGTTATCCCTATATACCAAAAATCAGACCTTTAGCTCTATTGGCTGGCTCAGAATTACATATGCGCATAATTAATGAGGTACAGGATGTGGTGTCATAAGGTCTCCCATCATACCAAATATGAAGGGTGTAGCACTTGTGGTTACTGAGTTATGGACATATACGTATTTTCAAGGTCAAAGGTTATCGAGGTCACGTGACATTTTGTCAAAAAAATTGTAATGCTAAGTTATGCCTATATACCAAAAATCAGACCTCTCGCTCTATTGGCTGGCTCAGAATTAGATATGCGCATAATTAATGAGGTACAGGATGTGGTGTCATAAGGTCTCCCATCATACCAAATATGAAGGGTGTAGCACTTGTGGTTACTGAGTTATGGACATATACGTATATTCAAGGTCAAAGGTCATCGAGGTCACGTGACATTTTGTCAAAAAATGTATTGCTAAGTTATCCCTATATACCAAAAATCAGACCTTTAGCTCTATTGGCCGGCTCAGAATTAGATATGCGCATAAAATCCAAGATGGCGGCCAAATCATGTGACCAATCCAAATGTCTTTCGCAAACTTAAAAGAGATCACTCTGAGGATGAGATGAGTAAAATTTCAGTTAAATCGGTGTGTTTGTTCTGGAGAAGAAGATTTTTAATGATTAAATTGCGATTTTCATAAAATCCAAGATGGCGGCCAATCACGTGACCGATCCAAACGTCTTTCGCAAACTTGAAAGAGATCACTCTAAGGATGACATGAGTAAAATTTCAGCTAAATCTGTATGTTGGTTCTGGAGAAGAAGATTTTTAAAATTAAGTCGGTATTTTTCGCAAATCCAATATGGCCGCCAGGTCGCGCGACTATTCGAAATTTCTATACCCAGGTGCACGAGATCTCATAGGTACCTATTAGCCCTGCAGTTTCAGAAGTTTGCGGTAAGCGGTGATTGAGTTCTAGGTCGACAAAAAAAGAGCGGAAGAAGAAGAAGAAGAAGAAGAAGAAGAATATTGAACTCCTATAAAACCAATAGGGGCCCAGCCGTAGGCTTGGGCCCCTATTAAAGCTGCAAGCAGCGTTGGCGGGGCCCAAGCGGTTAACATGGTTGAAAAATCTTGCACTAATGATATTATGTGCAAAATTCGAGCTTGCAAAAGTAGGATTTTGAACATCATCTAATAGTTACTGTACGTTTCACTTGGAATTTAATATTTTACGGAAAATCCAATATGGCGGCAAAACCACGTGACCGATGAAAATGCTTTTCACAAACTTGAAAGAGATCACACTTAAGATGTTACACAAACAATTTCAGCTCAATCGGTGTGTTGTTGTGGAGAGGAAAATTTTTAAAGATTAAATCATGATTTTCCTAAAATCCAATATGGCGGCCAAACCACGTGACCGATCAAAACGCCTTTCGCAAACTTGAAAGAGATCACACTTTTTATGTTACATGTCAAATTTCAGTCGAATCGGTGTGTTGGTTCTGGAGAAGAAGATTTTTAAAGATTTCATCACGATTTTTGCAAAATCCAATATGGCGGCCAAACCACGTGACCGATCAAAACATTTTTCGCAAACTTGAAAGAGACAACACTTAAGATGATACATGTCAAATTTCAGTCAAATCGGTGAGTTGGTTCTGGAGATGAAGATTTTTAAAGATTAAATCATGATTTTCGCAAAAATCCAATATGGCGGCCAGACCACGTGACCGATCAAAACGCCTTCCGCAAACTTGAAAGAGATCACACTTAAGATGTTACATATCAAATTTCAGTAGAATCAGTGTGTTGGTTCTGGAGAAGAAGATTTTTGAAGATTAAATCACGATTTTCGCAAAATCCAATATGGCGGCCAAACAATATGACCGATCAAAACGCCTTTCGCAAACTTGAAAGAGATCACACTTAAGATGTTACATGTGAAGTTTTAGTCGAATCGGTGTTTTGGTTCTGGAGAAGAAGATTTTTAAAGATTAAATTGGTATTTTTCAAAAATCCAATATGGCGGCCAAGGTCACGTGACCGCATGCGATTTATTGGCAAATTTTTAAGACCTTAGGCCATGCTTGCTATACAAAAAATTTCAAATCGACTAGACCCCTAGGTATTCTGGAGAAGCCATTTTTAGATTTTTGGAAAATCCAATATGGCCGCCAGGTCACGTGACCAATCGAAATTTGTATACCCAGGTGCACGAGATCTCATAGGTACCTATTAGCCCTGCAAGTTTCAGAAGTTTGCGGTAAGCGGTGTTTGAGTTCTAGGTCGACAAAAAAAGAGCGGAAGAAAAAGAAGAAGAAGAAAGTTGAATTCCTACGAAAACAATAGGGGCCCAGCCGGTAGGCTTGGCCCCTAATTAAAGCTGCAAGCAGCGTTAGCGGGGCCCAAGCGGTTAACATTGTTGAAAAATCTTGCACTAATGATATTATGGGCAAATTTCGAGCTTGAAAAAGTAGGATTTTGAATATCATCTAATAGTTACTGTACGTTTCACTTGGAATGTAATATTTTACGGAAAATCCAATATGGCGGCCAAACCATGTGACCGATTAAAACGCATTTCGCAAACTTGAAAGAGATCACACTTAAGATGTAACACATAAAATTTCAGCTCAATCAGTGTGTTGGTTGTGGAGAAGAAAATTTTTAAAGATTAAATCATGATTTTCCTAAAAACCAATATGGCGGCCAAACCACGTGACCGATCAAAACGCCTTTCGCAAACTTGAAAGAGATCACACTTAAGATCTTACATGTCAAATTTCAGTCGAATCAGTTTGTTGGTTCAGGAGAAGGAGATTTTTAAAGATTAAATCACGATTTTAGCAAAATCCAATATGGTGGCCAAACCACGTGACCGATCAAAACGCCTTTCGCAAACTTGAAACACATCACACTTAAGATGTTACATGTCACATTTCAGTCAAATCGGTTCGTTGGTTCTGGAGAAGATGATTTTTAAAGATTAAACCATGATTTTTGCAAAAATCCAATATGGCGGCCAGACCACGTGACCGATCAAAACGCCTTTCGCAAACTTGAAAGAGATCACACTTAAGATGTTAAATGTCAAATTTTAGTCGAATCGGTGTGTTTGTTCTGGAGAAGAAGATTTTTGAAGATTAAATCACGATTTTCTCAAAATCCAATATGGCGGCCAAACCACGTGACCGATCAAAACGCCTTTCGCAAACTTGAAAGAGATCACACTTAAGATGTTACATGTGAAATTTCAGTCGAATCGGTGTTTTGGTTCTGGAGAAGAAGATTTTTGAAGATTAAATGGGTATTTTTCAAAAATCCAATATGGCGGCAAAGGTCACGTGACCGCATGCGATTTTATTGGCAAATTCTTAAGACCTTAGATCATGCTTGCTATACAAAAAATTTCAAATCGACTAGACCCCTGGGTCTTCTGGATAAGCCATTTGTAGGTTTTTGGAAAATCCAATATGGCCGCCAGGTCACGTGACCAATGAAAATTTCAAGGGTCAGGTGCACGAGTACTTATTAACACCAACAAGTCCTGCAAGTTTGGGAAGTTTTCGTTCAGCCGTTTAAGAGATCTAGGTTGACAAAAAACGGCAGAAGAAGAAGAGAAGAGGAAGAAGAAATAGTAGAACTCGAGCAATAACAATAGGGGCCCAGCCGGTCGGCTTGGGCCCCTAAGAAGAAGAAGAAAGTTGAATTCCTATAAAACCAATAGGGGCCCACCGGTCGGCTGGCCCCTAACAAGTTTTAATGTGCATCAAACTATTGTTTTCAACCACTTCTAGTTCTGCAGTCATAGTGTAATGAATATATTCAATTTTTACTATGGCCCTAATGGGATTCGAACACACACACATTTACGGCAACATCGCCTAGCTACTAGTCAGCACACTAAACCACTAGGCCACTCGATCCAACTCTAAATAGAGTTGGTCGACGCAACCAGTTAGATGTTACCATTTGGAACGCGTACCAACAACACAATGTGCGTTGAGCAGACGAGCAGACACACAGACACGCGCACACACAAACATAGTAAATCTAAAAGCACGAAGCTTTTAACTGAGCGATCAGACAAACATCTTCTTTCTTTCTGTTAAACACATGATGTAATGCAGTAACTGGCAAGAATCCCCATAAAAGAAAAATGCGCATGAAATTGATTTTATCATGATGATGTGTGTTTTCTTAACAATTCAAACTGTAATAACCAGTTAAAATGATTTTTGCCACAAACCATTATAGGAGACGTCCAGCGTCTTAATTTAAAATGAATGTATACCTTTCTGCCTTGGTGACTTTGCTTTGCGTTCTTCGCTCACACATTGACCCCTATTGTAACTCAGTGTCCCCTATTTAAACAATCACGGGACACTGTGTCCCACCTTTACAATTCCTGGGCAAAACACTGACTATGACACATACAGGGATGGCCAATGTTTGTTGGGCATAAATATTGGGGAGAGTCACTTTTCTCAGCATCATTTTGAAAAACTCGCCCTCCCTCCCTATAATTTTTTTCCAGTTCCTTACCGGTCAGCACATGTTGTTGAATTCGTAAACACACATGCCATGTTGCAGGTAACCACTTCATGCATACAAGGGCTTTCAATGCCTGTTAACAGTGAAGATGAATCGATAAAGTGAATTATGGTGAAAATGCAAATTATGACTGGTGAATTTTGGCTCGCGGCACGTTAGGGCTGATCGACAAATGACGTCACTGCTCTCTCATTAATATGCATAAATAAACATTTGTCCGCATTTCCCTCATAAACGACGAAAATAAAACCTGCGAGTGTTAGAATGGCTATTTAGCATCACACTTATTCGTATGAATTGATGACTGAGACTACAAGCTGCAACAACAGCCGCGCATACAACGACAAAATTTGTCCGAATGTCAGCATATTCGTCCGCAAGTCGCGCGCGTACATCTATATTTAGTAGCAAACCCGAAATTACCCCTTTATTGGACACAGTTGCCCTCGCCATGTATCGAACCACAGGTGACTTGCTCCAAGTCTGTGGGCATTTAATTATCAAAACAGAACAAACTGAAGGAAAGAACTTCGGCAGACGGCTAGGTGGTAGCTGGTACTTTTGGTCGCGCGTGGAGAGTGAAAACTTTAAAAGCCTAATTGGCCCAACTGCTCAGTGCTCCGCTGAAGTGCCGAGACAAGCCAGGCGACTAGCGACTGGGGCCTGTCTTCGACCGACAACCTCAGGCAAAACTCAACCTACTGTACTGCAAGTATTGAGCGATCATAGCGTACACTCTTAACAAAATAACAGCCTGAAAAACTGTAAGCAAACTGTCATAAATGAGCTGAAAGGGGACTCACATACATTAAGCTTGTCCGGTATCCATTTTTGGTTACCGCGCCGACATCTTGGACACGTCTCAGCAATATGGCACCTTGCAGACGATGACAAGGACCAGGGAGAACACATCTCCGAAAGTGGGACATGTGAATAATGACGAACTCAATCATCGCTGGTCGTGTACATTACTATGCATCACAATAGATGAATACTCCCTTGGAATATGTGAACGCTGCTGGCTGTCCATCACAACGACTGCAGACAGACGTCGACTGATATGATATTCACAGCGCGCAGTCTTGATCACGTGACCAAGTTAATAGTTGCCATGACACACGGACGCGTTCATCGTGTCTGTGTGTGTGATGACATATCAATTATTGAAGTGATTCTGACAGACTGTGATAAAGTGGTGGACATGTACACAGTCAGTTAGTGGTTCGATACACGGCTAGGCCTGCTGTATCTGTGCTCTCGCTGTCGCTCGTAACTTTCGTAAATTACGAACAAAATGAAAATTTACGAAAAACAATGAATGCTCGATCGGCCATTTACGAACGATTTTGTTGTTTTTGAAGCCTGATTTTCGGTCAAGATTGTGAATTCCGGGGAAATACTGTCATATCTCGTCTTTCAAAACTTACGCTGCCCCTATCATCGGCGCATCGACACATGGTGATAGCTGGCTTTGGACTTTGACCTGTGATAACATTAGCATGCGCGAAAAGGTTTCAAGATCCCCGGGTCTTGTAATCTCATAGTGGTGTGTCATGCATTACCACCCCAACCCAATAAGGTAGTTTCGAGACACCCAAACACTCACATGCTGTCAATTTTCCGAATGGACTGTTGAAGCGGATCGAGGGAAGCGGGCAGTTACAAATACTTTGGATTGATAGTATCCAGTTGGGAAAGAAGTTGGGCATAAAAACGGCAACTGATGTGAAAAAAATACGAAACAATGAAACCGCCGAGCTAGAAGAGACCAAGAACAGTCAGCCTGAAAGACAGTCGAACTACAGCAGAACTGTAGTCCGGACCGCGCATGGTTGAACATGTACAGCAAAGTGTTTTTTCTGTGCATGGAGGCGGAAGCGAGCCGGAAATCTTAGATGTCATAGATTTATCATTTGACGATCTGCAAATTGAATTTTTCAGTCAGCTTGCCAATTTTAATAGGTTTCCTTCAAATATTTTACAAGAAACTGTCTCAGCAAATGTTATGAATACTGATAGTTTTCTATGATCCAGAGAAAATGCTGTGCACAGTCCCATGACCAAAAAGTTTATCCAGACAAAAAATAAATGACGATCATCTGCAGCGTTTTAAAAGTGTAACTGTCTCTAAGAAAACATTAGCAGGATCACCAGTCTCAGTTTGCGTACTTAAATTGATTGAGATGAGACAAAATTTGTGCGAAACACAGACTGCCAAATGTTCTGATCAGTGGTTGTTTAAAAAGAATTTTAGAGATGAACATGGCATAATGACTGCAGCTATAGAGGCACCACCTAGTACCCATGAATGACGTTGCATACTTTCAATTGAAAGTAACAGAGCTTTCCAAATATGAAAAACAGGGGACAGATTTCTAGCATCTATAACTTGTGCAAACACTGATAATATTTGATAATATAATGGCCGCTTCATAAATTAATATATATTCATCAACCACTGACTACACACACAAGGGAGTTATGATTTGTGTCACAATATACTTGAACATGTTATGCTGTGTAATAAAGATAGAGTAATTTAATAACATTCATTGGCCGTTGACCAAATTACACACTTTATTGAGACAAGGAAGAAATTTCAATGTTACAAGCATTCATGACCATGATGCACTGTGTTATTCAATAAATCTTTTGAAAATGCGTATCAAAATATGAGTGTTCATTGTCAAAAAAACTAAAAAGGGATTTTTCATTTTCTTTTGTCTATAATGAAATCATTCATCATTTCTATCCCCTTAAAATCATCTATTGAGTACCAGAAGTGCTTGTTGAAAGTTGTGGGTTCAGAATAACATAATTTGTGCTTACTAATTTTTTTGAACCCAATTCGTAAATTTACTAACAATTTCAAAAGGCCAGGGAGAAGCACAGTGTATTGCCAATTTTTCTAATGCATAAACGTATATCGCCCTGCGACCACAGGGTCCTCGAGCTCCGATGATGATGGTGATTAAACATTTAAAAATGAAGAAAAATAAAATATATTTGGACTCAGTAAAGTTGTTGTTGTTGTTGTTGTTGTTATTGTTGTTGTAGTTGATAGTATTTGCAGAACAGGACAAATTATGCGCTGCAAAATTCAATACAGCCTCACTGTACACATGGAGGTAAGCTACCTCCATGCTATACACATGCGCTGCAAATTCAATACAGCGATATTGATGATGATGATGATTAAATATTTAAAAAGGGAGAAAAATAAAAATTTATTGGACTCTGTAAAGTTGTTGTTGTTGTTGTTTTATTATTGTTGTTGTTGTTGTTGATAGTATTTGCAGAAAAGAACAAATTATGCGCTGCGAAATTCAATACAGCCTTACTATACTATGCGCTGCAAAATTCAATACAGCCTAACTATACATGTGCGTTGCAGCCTAACTATACTATGCGTTGCAAATTCAATACAGCCTAACTATACATGTGCGTTGCCGCCTAACTATACTATGCGTTGCAAATTCAATACAGCCTAACATTACCCAAGGGTTGTCACTTCATTGCCACACACTTTTTTTTCAATCGCCAAAAATGCACCTAGCAAGCATCGAAATCGGTAAAATTCGACGTAGGGTCAAAGCACATTGGTCCTTCTCAATCATACTCAAACATGTTTACCTCTTACCGATGAAAGTCGAGAAATCAGCAGGTTTTTCGGCGCATCTGGTCGTCTCTCACATTATAGATTTAAAAGACCGCGCGGTACATTAAGTCACATGGGCGCATTCAAATCGAACCAATAGCAGAGCTGGATGGGCCCAGCGTGAAAACCTGGCAGTAACGTAAGTTTCTTACGTCTTTTGAAGACTATGGGTGACACTGTCTGCGTATGAAATTCTGGTAACTTTAACAGTTGCACTTCACCCATAGCAAGAGAAAGTTCTTTCCAAAGACGTGAGAAACTTACGTTACTGCCGGGTTTCACGTCGGGCCCATTCATTCAGTACGGGCTCAGCTATTGGTTCGATTTGAAATGCGCCCATGTGACTTAATGTACCGCGCGGTCTTTTAAATCTATAATGTGAGAGACGACCAGATGCGCCGAAAAACCTGCTGATTTCTCGACTTTTCATCGGTAAGAGGTAAACATGTTTGAGTATGATTGAGAAGGACCAATGTGCTTTGACCCTACGTCGAATTTTACCGATTTCGATGCTTGCTAGGTGCATTTTTGGCGATTGAAAAAAAGTGTGTGGCAATGAAGTGACAACCCTTGGGTAATGTTAGGCTGTATTGAATTTGCAACGCATAGTATAGTTAGGCGGCAACGCACATGTATAGTTAGGCTGTATTGAATTTGCAACGCATAGTATAGTTAGGCTGCAACGCACATGTATAGTTAGGCTGTATTGAATTTTGCAGCGCATAGTATAGTAAGGCTGTATTGAATTTCGCAGCGCATAATTTGTTCTTTTCTGCAAATACTATCAACAACAACAACAACAATAATAAAACAACAACAACAACAACTTTACAGAGTCCAATAAATTTTTATTTTTCTCCCTTTTTAAATATTTAATCATCATCATCATCAATATCGCTGTATTGAATTTTGCAGCGCTTGTGTATAGCATGGAGGTAGCTTACCTCCATGTGTACAGTGAGGCTGTATTGAATTTTGCAGCGCATAATTTGTCCTGTTCTGCAAATACTATCAACTACAACAACAATAACAACAACAACAACAACAACACTTTACTGAGTCCAAATATATTTTTATTTTTCTTCATTTTTAATGTTTAATCACCATCATCATCGGAGCTCGAGGACCCTGTGCTGCGACTGAGAATTCAATGTCACTCCACTGGGGGCTCGCAACGAATACACTGATACATCTGGGGTCGGACGAATTGCATTAGGAAATAGAAACACCGAAATTTGAATAACCAACCCCCCCCCCGCCCACCATCATGAGATTTGACGTCATGTGCCACTCACTGAAATTTTAACAGACCCCCAAAAACACACACACACACACAAAAAAACTTTGAATAGTTAAACACCAATGGCCTACATGTGGGCCCCATTTGTATAATTTTCACCAATACCTGATAAAGGAAAGACATTTCAACTCCTGGTATTAATATCCTGATAGATTATCATCAGTGCCTTTTGTTGGTTGAAAAAGGTGAAACCAACGGAATGAAATTCAAAGTCACAACAAAATGTAAATATAAATATCACCCTATAGGCCTAACCAATATCAAACCGATTATACCGGTAGGTATGGTTAAATAACATAGTGGTTATTAATTACACGTTTTCACATTTTGAGTGCATCAGCAGCTAATCATACATATTGAATTTACGCATACTGTACGTTGGTCATTTTTGTATGGTTTCATGTAAATAAATATTATTGTTCTCTTAAAGTATTTATTTGCTGTATATTAGAGATTTATAAGAGCAAAAAATACATTATCAAATAAACATTTAGGTATGCATATGAATGCATGTTATGCATTTTTTTATTTATTATGTCAAAACTTTGTTGTTGCAATATTGTGTTTATCAAAAGATTACCAAAATGTGTGTCAAAGTGGACAAAAAACAAGACAAAGAAAGCACAAAATTAATGTAAAGATTAAATTACATTTCGTTGAAGATACAAGAAATCTCTATCGCTTAGGTATTGTTATATATACAACGTACAGTATATATATATATATATATATATATATATATATATATATATATATATATATATATATATAATTGCACCATGTTTTAATCTATTGTTTTTCATTTTTTTCTATTATTTTCTGAATCATTTGATAACGACACTAAGTACTTCATTACATTTCCTAAAAAGGGTGCAGAGCACTCCCCCTCGGCCCCTTGCACACCCACACGATGCCCTGGTAGTTTTTTACAAGTTTTTTTTTTACTTTTTAATTTCAATAAGAATTCATTAGAGACGATCTTCTATTTTACAACATCTCTGTCCTCTAATTTAATGTCATCCTGCCTGTGCTCACATAGAGTACTACTACTTATTATGTAATCCGATTAAATGACAGAACATGTCTGTGTCTTATACAGGACGGATAGATCATCGTCGTACACCACGCGCCTCTTTACGGCAACAGCCCAGTAGGTCAGCGGAGCGGAAATTATTGCTCTGGCTCGCGAGAATGGGATTGATTTTATACGCTGACTTCACTATTGAAATTTGCGAAGTTCTTACTTTTTGCACAGTCCCTCGTGGGCTATTCAGCTCTGGGACTATTCACCCCTTGGACGAGTGTACATAAGCGAGAAACAACCCAAGTCTGAAAACAGAATGGCTATAAAAACCACGCCATGTCACATTCCGTTTCCAATTTCACTGTGAAAATTAGCAAGTTCATCTATCATGTAACCGTCGATCGTTCCCTATCATTCTCAAAATTCATACCTGGTACTTAATTTGCTTCAAAAACGCTCGTTTCGTGTGATTTTCGGCAGAATTCGACGGACACATCGCCAAAACATAAGCGTGAGCAACATTCCGGTCACCTCACAGTGAACGTTGGGCACCTCCACTTTACTGACGTTAACGCCGCGTACCCATGAGGGGTGACTGGAAGGTTGTTCACGCCTTATGTTTTGGCGAGATGTCTTCTGAACTCGGCCTAAAATCACACAAATATTCATACCTGATACTTTATCTGCTTACAACAATGCTCATTTTCAAGTGATTTCGCCTGAGGTCGAGAGACACCTCGCCAAAACATAAGCGTGAGTAACATTCCAGTCATCCCTCATGGGTAGGCGGCGCCAACGTCAGTAAAGTGGAGGTGCCCAAGAGGTGACCGGAATGTTGCTCACGCTTATGTTTTGGCGATGTGTCCGTCGAATTCAGCCGAAAATCACACAAAACGAGCGTTTTTGAAGCAAATTAAGTACCAGGTATGAATTTTGAGAATGCTAGGGAACGATCGACGGCTATACATGATAGATGAACTTGCTAATTTTCACAGTGAAATCGGACATGGAATGTGACATGGCGTGGTTTTTATAGCCATTCTGTTTCCAGACTTTGGTTGTTTCTCGCTTCTGTACACTCGTCTATGGGCGAATAGTCCCAGAGCTGAATAGCTCTCGAGCGACTGTGCTTTTTGTCAGGGAAAATGGTATGTTTTGTGGTCGTATATTTATAGCTTTTTCGACTCCTACCATTCTAGATCACTGAAAATAAGATCACTGAAATAAGTCCTTGTCAACTCGACTGCAATGCTTCACATTGCCACATATGCTTGTTCAGCAGGTCTGACAAAACCAAAAGACCAAAGTCCACATTCTTCATTTTAATTGTGACCAGTAAGCAAAATGGTTTGTTCCTCTTTTAAACTTTGTGACATCGCCTACGAAAGTTACAGAAACACTGCTTCAGATGCTGAGCTTATATTCAATGTCATTATAATTTTGTAGTGTGGGACGAGCGAGGAAGACACTAGAAGCATGTACTCAGTTTTACACAATGGCTGCTATAGTCTATACGGACAGACCGACAAGGCGTGAATGGGGGTGGACCATTGGGGGTCTGGAAGATTGATGAGGTAGCATTATTTTTGTACCTGATCCATTGTACATTTTTTCAACTCTCCCGTTTTATTGTCAATCCTTCTCTGGCTGATTTTTTGACATTTGCTTGGAATTTTTCTTCTTTCGAAAATATTCCAGACCCCCGGGATATCAAACAGGCCACACCTTAGTCAACAATCCCTTGTTATCTGACGTCACTTGTGCCTGCCGTATTATACCACAAACTTGTGTAAATTCTCGATGCATATATCAGATTCAACTATTCATGCACCGAACACATTGTTTCAAATAAGCCTCTACCATGCAAATTTGTTGCCTTCACGAGGCTGTGAGAGAGCGTAGCAACACAGTAACCCACCTCTCAATATTTGTCCCAAGCTGCACTAGGACGCCATTACTGTGGTGTTGGTTTGTTGGCCTGGGTCTGCTCTGCTGATTTAACACAAGCACAGTCGATGTTACATTGCACTGGTTGCCTCTGTGGAGGGACCGTGCCGTCAATAAGATATCCACTTAATCCTACAAAGTGTCTTTCAGTAAATTTCCATCAGCATACACAACTTAAACCGGAATACTCTGTAGTACATGGTGAGTCAATGTAGTCAGATTGATAATGGAATTTGGTTAATTATTAATATTTAACCACAAATAAACTGGGCGGCTGTCGAGGAACCATTTCGTCGCATGACCTTAGCTGACCCCTTGCAACGTTATTCAAACACTGAGGACAACAATAGTTCTTTATTGTTCAGGTTCTCAAGGATTATTACTGTTTTCCTGATCGACTTTAATAGATGGCCATTCATAGTCAATCTCATAGCCCTTTGATCAATTGGTTTTTTAAAAGAAAAATTTATTCCAACCTGAATACACTAAAATCTACTGAACTTTAAGTAATAATGTAAAAGTACAAAATGTTAGTTTTGAAAGTAGTCATTTAGCTTGAAAGCAGAGCAAATATAAGTAAAATGGCACCATTATTTGAATGCGTTCATGTCCTTTACCGATAAAGGCAACGTAGGTATACTGGTCACCTCTATTTTCCTACAAAATCACGACAAGCCCGAGTTACCCAGACTGCACTTGTGGGCTCTCGTCTGGACGCGTACGCCCGGATGAGAACAGTAAGCCCAGTCTGCGTAACTGGAACCGAGGGTAACCCTAAGGTCGCAACGCAATTTGGCCGGCTTCACACAGGCACCCGTGCGCTGGGTAGTCTGCTAGATCGATCGATTTTATGCTCGTTACATATCGATATTGTACTCGATCTGCCCGCTACTGCAACCTAAATACTCAGTGGCGGGCAGATTGAGCCTGAGTACGGTATTGAGAGATCGAGCACAGAATCGAACGCGCAGCAGATCCATGCAGCTCACGGGCACCTGTGTAGCTTCACCAGCTCCCTGAGTTTAGTCCGGATGAAATGAGAGCACTTGTATGGCCTGAGTCGGCTTAACCGGGCCACCGGAGGGCGGTGAGAGGGGCCATTCAATGCATTGACTGAAATAGAAACATAAGAGGAATTCGACCGCTCGGCGCATATTTTTCTGACGTGTCCTACGAAATCACAGAACGAACAACAAACTACATTTAAGATATCAGAGGGACACGTTCCGAAAATATTCTACTTCCCCGTTGACAAGCTTATATACTTTGCGACAACCAGTGCATCACGCATCGAAAACAAAACTAACGTTACTTCACGATATCGATTCGTTGCAACACAAGCTTTACTGTGTCATAATTCATTGAGTATACACAGAAAAGCACTGATACATCGACAGAATAAACACTGAACATAAAAGACCGCATAAACAAATAAAAACTGTAATCCTTTGATGTCTTTGCGCGTGTACAGCTATTAAAGGTGCTAAAAATTCATATTATAGAATTAAATATTCTTAATTTGTAATATAGGGCATCAGCTAGGTTTAAAGAGAACATTCCTGTACAAATGTGTTTCGAAGTGCAAAAGACACTAATTACAAATACCGATTATTCATATATAATCACAATGCACTATTTGTATATCCTATACCAACAGTATATCACTTATTGAATTAAATGGATTATATCCACATATGTCACGTTGAGATGTTCAATTTTTGTGAACTTGTGATTCTTTCAAACCGGCAATCATCTTGATTACAATATGAACTTGATGATTTACTAAAGGTTTAGACATGCCCTGTCTGCTTCTTAATAAATCTGCTTTATCTTGCGATATTCACCTCACGTACCATCTTCCTATCATATGGTTAAGTCTCACTGTGTGTAGAAAAGTCTGAGGCAACGTCTTTCCACCTACGTTATATATACATTGATTGCCAAAATGAGACGCAAAATATTTCCCTGTTCATAATCTAATTGAAACACGGCGATTTCGATTTAATCTAGTTCATATTTGAGTAATTTACGTTTACCTTTCTTCTTCCGTGATAGATAATAGAGTCTTGGTTCCAACGCCTTCTAATGCAGATAATTCAGTATTCGCTGAGCGGTAGTTTCGAAAGCGCACTTGTGCGGCTGCATCTCAGCTCGGCGTTGCGTCCTCTTCTTCTATGCAAAAATATTAACCATTCATAATTCACCTTGTTCAAAATCATTGCATTCATAAATAGATTTCCATTCGTTGACTAAAGTTCATGGATTTAAATAATAATACATAAATAAATAAATAAATAAATAAATAAATAAATAAATAATAAATAAATAAATAAATAAATAAATAAGTACTTTGTAAGAGACGCCATGGCAAGTTCCTTCTCAGTGGGTTCTACAGTATCTCTAGGTGGCTTTGAATTAGACGTTACAAGACAGCGAACGATACAGAAATTGTATGACATAAAGTAGAAGTAAACGTTCGTGTACATTGAAACGTTGAATATACTGTACAGTATAGCAGTCGAAATATTCGAACTTCGATCATTTGTTTTCACCAGGATGTGACGCAAAAAAATGACTCAATCATTAATCGCGACGCAAAAAACCCGGAAGCTCAGCGGAGAGAACAGAGGGAAATCGTCGGGGTTGGGGGCAACAGAACTGCAACAAAACACCGTCAAACAGTTCAAGCTAGATATAACCATGTCAGTTAAATTAAAATAAAAAATACTATCAAATTTGCAACACACGTTGCTAGGCCGAAAAAAGACAACTGAATTCCATGGTGTCACACCATTCCACATAGTGGATGCGTTTGAGTAAAAACTGCCCCCTGCGTGCATTGTTAATACTATAGGAAATGCTTCACAGGTGTCTGTCTGTGTTTGACTTAAAAAACTTCAAAACGAACACCCACATGCAGTAGACCAGAAAAGTGTTGTAAAAATTTGAGAGTCTGAATATTTTCCCTAAGGCCTATCCTACCCTGAGTGAGAAGTGCATCAACTAATCGGGCGCGTTTTAAGGTTTTGCAAATACTTTGGTCATTGTGGAAAATTTAGCCAATCCTCTGTCAAATTCATGAATAGAAACGAGGGTCACTGTGCATAGTTTAGCTTATGAGAGACAAATTGCCTAAAGTATACTGTTTCAGTGATCGTCGGATTCCCATTGTTGAGTTTTCACCTGAAAACGATCCGTTTGTGAGCTTATATATATATATAATATATATATATATATATATATATATATATATATATATATATATATATATATATATTATATATATATATATATATATATATATATGAAAATTGATTGCTTGTCAATGCAGGCAAAGTATAGTGCTCAATGCATTTCTGCAGGACGGTAATACTGGGAATCTAGGAACTTGTAGTTGTCACTCATAAACAGTCTCATTCCCGCCATATCCTCACTCCTGATGATTGCTTAGCGCAAGAAATAGCCTGTAGAGTGACAACTACAAGTTCCTAGATTCTCAGTATGTATATATATATATATATATATATATATATATATATATATATATATATATATATATATATATATATATATATATATATATATATATCTATATAGATAGATAGATAGATAGATAGATAGATAGATAGATAGATAGATAGATAGATAGATAGATAGATAGATATAGATATATATATGTTCGACTGTGGTTTTTCAGGTTGTCCCCAGTGTTGTCGGTGGCGTGGTTATGATATAAATTCGTTTGTAGGATATTACACACGTACCAATCTTCCGGTTCAAATAGTTTATTATAACAGCACAACGTTTCGTCCTAAAAGTAGGACTTCCTCAGGTGCTACAGATCAAAAAGTTTCAACACGGAGTAAGTCACAGTGATATTTAACGTACAAAAGTTACATGTCGGAGAAAATACTAAGTGACAGTATGGTGAAAATACAGGAGTTGTTTCTTACCTATTTGAATGGCTCAGATGTTGAATGGCAATTGGGAGAATGTTTGAATGTGTATTTATAGTGTGGCTGGGAGGGCGCTTGTATATATATATATATATATATATATATATATATATATAATATATAATTATTATTATTATCATTATTATTATTATTATTATTACATTTTTGTCATGAGCGCAACATGCTATCCCAAGTATTAGCTTATAATCCCACTCCGCGATTCCAAGATATGAATGTAACTTAAGTTGAGAGTTTAATGCAAATGTACGTATTCGAAGCAAACGCCTCTAAGTTTAGAAGATGGCGTCATTTGAGTAGCTTCAGAGGCATACAAACAATGAGTTGTGTAACCTGCGATTGCTTTCTCCCAACATATCGCCCACCTGTATCATGTGGCTCCG
The DNA here is from genome assembly GCF_041260155.1 of Ptychodera flava. Taxonomy (NCBI): domain Eukaryota; kingdom Metazoa; phylum Hemichordata; class Enteropneusta; family Ptychoderidae; genus Ptychodera; species Ptychodera flava. Next base: position 124,519 of record NW_027248374.1, read on the forward strand.
TTACCGTTGTCGTGGTTTGTAACAACTCCAAAATTTGACTTTTGTAACACATATAAAGTGACTGCTTATCCCACGGCCCTACCCAATGAGTTAACTTACATGCATAGAAATGTCACCAGATATGCACTGCAAGAAACAAAAAACAAATGGACCACTACACTTGTATACTCTTAGTTATGTGCAGAAGAACAACGCATTGCGAATTATATATAGTAGATATACAACTATCTTATCTCAACCCAAAAACAGATGAGGCTTGGCTTATATACCAGTTTGCTGTTCGTGATTATGAGGTGAGAAAATCTTCAGAACCGAGAAATGCTTGATGAATGAAGGCACAACACAGTTAAAACCAACGAAATAAATACCGATTACAGGTATTAAATAAAAAAGAATTGAGGCTTTCTTTTCTTCCGCCGCGGTGGTGGTACTCTAAGGGAAAATGTGTACCCATGCGCAATACCGAATTCATGGAAAATGGGGAGTATATTCTTCATCATATAGGTCCATGAAAGTAAGAAAAGAGTACTTTTTTTAAAATCAGTTTTTTGAAAAAAACTGATCCGTGAGAGAATTGGAATACCCCTTTGAAATCCGGTAAATAATTTTCGTATATGTGCAGCCATATCAACGAAATTGAAAATGAAATCTTTCAATAGAATACGTCATCATGTACACTATTTTTCACAAATGATAGCATGTTTCTCCAGACTTTGTTGATGGAGGTAGGCTGGTACAGACAACAACAATACACTATTTTGATGCGTCAAGACAATCTCATCGCTACGATATCGACACGGTGATGGTCATTCTATGTAGACTGTATTTGCAGTGAGGACTTATATCACCTACACCTAGAATTTATAAAAGTAACGTGGTGTTTTCGGATTTATTTTTGTCTTATATTTCTTGTCAATTTTCGCGCCAGGAAATTACCCCTGGACTGTACCATTATATTGTAGGGAGGGCCATATGGTGTGAGGGACAAAAGGTTGGTAATATTCATTTGATACACTTAGATTTGCATCTATATTTTATAGATTATTCTAACTTTGGCTTTGGATAACTAAACGTGTAAGATGACTACAGAGACATGATTTTCGCAGCAGTCACTAGTCGAGTACTGTAAGTTGTTGCGAGAGGTCTGCAGCATCAAGCCACGGTTACTCTTTTGGTGTAGAGTAGGACCGTGATCAAGATCATCAGTGAAGGCGGCTGGAGCAATGTGATTGAGATCCGACGATAAAAGTTGTACCGGGATTTATTATCCATTCGCGTCAAGCGACATTTTTATATCAGAGACATTTTACATCCTCCAAAAACAGAGATGCCGTCCAAAAATTTAAAGTACAACGCCTTTTTATGTCCCGGAAGACATGCACATGTCCCTCAAAGTACCTACAGGCCCTACCCATAACTCAATGGTGCAATCCTGGGTTTGCTCCGTTGTATGACATATAACACTTGAGGCAAAGTCCCTTGGAAAGTCCCAGATAAGATGTATTTTGACATTTTGCGGGACCATCATGAATACCAAGCCTTTTCCTGCGAATGAGCGCACATGAACAAACAGTCAGTAGCATTTTGTGACATCTTAAGGGTGGAGTATGGTACTCAAGGTTGCAGAGTACGGAACACAATCTATAATATGGTACGTGTAAAACAAATCTGTATGCAAAAAACGTAGACCCTTGAGCGACACCCTCGCCCAGCACTCTTGCTCGCTCCTGACAAACTGAACCAGTAAAGCAAGCGCCTTCCAGGCTTGACCTGACCTCAAATGAACCCTATTACCCACAACCCCCTGCTTTGTATGCAAACATACAACATGGCGGCGGCCGCGTCTCCTCGACTGCTTCAGACCACAGTCCCTCAAGAGCGACTGTGTTGAGACCGTGACGGTTCCGCAGCCTTGCCGCAACATCTAGGTACTAGGTATCAACGATTTTCAGTCAACGACGCATCGATATCCCCGGAAGGGGAGTCGTACACTGACATTACGGACGGAGCAATTTTACAAGTGACCCATGTTGAGCTTCATCGTCCGCCAGCACGGCTCGAATAGCCAGACAGGAGTCTGATTTCGGGAAGCATCCGGCTGACCGAACAGCAGGCCGTGGCAAGCGAAGATGGTTGAGCTTCGGCGTCGCCTGAGCTAACCTAAGGTATACTGCTGTACACTGTTTTACCATGACATAGCTGGGGCTGCGGCCATTCGAGTTACTCTGTCGCTAACTAACATTATAGTTTACACAATCAGTCTGAAACATTGTTCAAGGCATGAAGGTAGCAAACTGCACACTCTGAGATGATCGAATTGCATTCGCTGACATTGCGCCGCGTTCAAAAAAAGTGGTGGTGGAGGGGGGGGGGGGGGCTGGAGGAATTCAGGGGGGATTCGAAAATTTTTGGGGTAGTCGAGGGGGGGGGACTTGAAAGTTTTGCTCTGCCTATAGGGGGGGGGGACCTGAAAATATTTGACTCCCAACATTTTGATGTCGTCCATGGTTCTAATGTTAGTAAAATCTAGAATCGTTTTGTTATACTTTATGTCTTTAATCTCGAAAAAGTCTAAAAATATATGAATGCCATTAAATTTTCGTAGAACAAGTTGGCCTTGTAATGGGGCAGGAGCTTCTGAGATGAAACTGTTGATAATTTTTCAATATTTCTATGCAATGTATCAAACACAGTTTCTTGGTGTCTCTCTACAGCATGCTGAAAAACACAATATTCAGTTTGTCAACAAAGCCAGTTTGTCTAAATATTGGTGATAATTGAATGATACAAATGCACGGTTCACGTAGGCTGTGTTGGCAAGCTGAATACTGCTGGATAGCTCAACATTCTGTAGGGAGTAGAACAAGAACGCAATTGTATAAACTGAACAAAAATATTGTCAAAATAAAAAGTTATTACAACTACTGCCCTGCTACTACATACTGGCAGTGACAGTGATACATGTAGCTCTGACTCTGATGTAGTTTAAGAAGAGTTTCGGTCATAGGACACTCAATCGACAGTGAAACATACATCTACTTGTACACAAGATCCAGCCAGAGAGTAACACAATTACCATGGATTTTTGAATTCTGACATATTAGAACAATCAAATATTAGAGAAAAAAGATGGGGTCACCATAATTGATCTTATACAAATGTACGATGAAAAGTCAGTTTTTCTAAAATCACTTAAAATCAATATATAAAACCATTCATTTCAAGTTCATGCAGTGAATGAAATTTTCATTCTCATTGTACCAATAACACAAAAAAATTGTTTAATAAGCAGTTTTTGAACAGTAAAGACTCTAATTTAAATCTTGAAAAATGTGTTAAAGAAAAATGGAAATGGAATCTTTTATTTTTTATCAAATTTGCCATTATTACACCCAAAATTTCTGAGATTAAAACATTAATTTCATGGAATATTTTAACCTTCCAGTATTGTCAATTTTGTAAAACATTTTATAAGTGGCATCTAAGTTGTATACCGGTATGTCTTGTACTTTTGAAAAAGAATTGGTAGATCACTGTGCTCTTTTTTTCACAATTTGGTTAAACGTAGCTAGGAATACACAATTTTCATACTCTCTCATGATTGTCATTTAGTGTGCTTTTCGGTTGGTGCCATTAAACTGGCCAGAGGTGGATAAACTCAAGTCGGCTTAGACTGAGAAATCCAAAAAAATGTACTGATGCATTTAAAAATCAATCAATTCAAGAACTTGCCCTAGGTATCTGGCTCTACAACCTGCTGATAAGAGGTAGTGTTGAACATTTGCATGCAGAACGACACATTACATGTTTTTTTTACTCTGCGTGCATTCCTAATAAATATGCGGCTATATGGTAATTTGGGGGGGGGACTTGAAAATTTTTGAGGGTATTGAGGGGGGACTTGAAAATTTTTGAGGGTATTGAGGGGGGATCTGAAAAAAAATAAGATTTCAATCGCGATTCCTCCAGCCCCCCCCCCCCCCCTCACCATTTTTTTTGAACGCGGCCTAATGCCCGTCTAGAACAGGTCAGCTGCAAGAGGTAAGCTGTGAAACAGCCCAATCCTTTTAATGTGTCAGGACTTCTGATATGTGTCCTGGCTTTGTGGTTTTGTTGTTGTTGTTTGGTGACCTGTAGCGCTTCCATCACCTCGGTTATGTTTTCCTTCAAGGATCGAGGTACCTCCTTACTTTCCCCATGGAAGTAGATGTGAAACTACCTCCATGCTCGCCCTGTGGAGCATGAAGGTAGCCCAACACAGCACTGTGACAACTACCAGAAAGTCAACAGGTGTTCAGAGTGTACCGGTAGAGTGTTCTACTTTGGCTACTCGGCTCCCAGAGGACCTCTTGTACTGTTCATCAATTACTGTGCTATAGTGGTATATCAAAACGTATCACAGCATTTCCAACTTTGAATAAAGTACTCTGAAGTTTTCTTACAGTGTAGCTGCAAAATTGTAGTGCTACGGTGAGGCGGTCGGTGATATTGGGTTTTGCGACTTAACTCACCTGAAGCGCTACAATGCCAACGGCCCTGTAGAGGTGAAAATAGAGGTATTCTGTTAGTCGCTATTTGGGCTAGTGCAACTCTAACAACCACGTCGATCATTGGTCAATAAAGAACAATAAACAAAAGAACAGCTATCTTTTGGAACAATTATGTCATAACAAATGATATAATATGATATTATAATTGTTGATATAATATGATATAATCATGATGTAATTGTTCCAAAAGATAGTTGTTAATTAGGATATTATTGGTTTTGTTGTTTATTGTTCTTTATTGACCAATCATCGACGTGGTTCTTACCGCAGTTGTCAGTGTGGTACTAGCCCGAATAGCAACTAACAGAATACCTCGAAAATAAGCGCACCCCATTGGACAAGGAGTGTTGATGTGATTACCAACTTCCAGTAATGGCGGCTCCCAAAAACACAGATGCCCAATGCACGCCCAATGTTTAAATTGGAACGCGATCGACGTGTTTGAACAAATTTCAGTAGTGATAAATCGGTACGACCAAATGCAGTAAACATGTAGCATTTCACATCAACGCGCCTGGTCCAGTGGGGTGCGCTTATTTTCACCTCTACAGGGCCGTCGGCATTAATTGTAGTGCTACTGGTGAGCGAAGTCCCCAAACCCAAAATTCACTGACCATCTCACTGTAGTAGCGCTATAATTTTGCAGATAATCTTACAGTGCATCTTGCTGATTGACACCATTCTAGGGAGGCCAAAAGAGAAAGTCATACAGCAGTGCACCACAACATGTACAGTACTCCTTAGTTTACAGATGTATCTACATCTGTTAACAAAGTTTACAAAATTGCCAGGGTCGCATTTTTTATCTTCTTGATTAAAATTTCGAAGGCCTTCATAGACTTCAAATCGCATAATATTAGCAAAATAGTCTGAAGATAGCATAATTTGTTTTCATCAATTTATGCAGTCCACACAAGTCCAAATGCGGCTGGTGTTATTGAAATAAAGTATTCTGATCAGAAGTGTAACAGTTTGACTGGAAATCATTTACTAGTATTCTGAACTTCATCATAACAAAGGCAATGCTGCAATTTCCCTTACATCTCTTTCTTTCCATGATGTTTGAAATTTAATCACAGTCTTGGTGTTTTTCTTACAGTTTTTTGAAAAAAGAATTCAGCCCTTTTGTGGATAAGTTGGCATCTGCACAAAGATTTCCGGCAAATCAACTTTTCAAGAAATGGACAATGCTGGATTCCTGGGTATAAATAGATCAACAGGTGAGAAATGTGTCTCAACCTTTTTAAACAACCTTTGTCTTGTTAGTATGTTTGGGTAGTTGACAAGTTGTTGATGATAGACAATCAGAGAATTAGAGGAAGTCACTGACCTGTTTCCTTCCCTCTATGTTTAACCCCTTTTACCATCATGGTTTGGCCCAAACCTATTGTTATCAAAGGTGATTATGGACCTGCAAACTGGGAATGGAGACAAACAGGTCATAGGACACTTTGACAGAAAAATTGTTGGCTAAGTGTAGAGAATTACGTGGAGCCGTGTCAACTTTGAGCTTTAAGAAAAGAGTAGGCCAAAGAACCATGGTATATTGGCAATATACCACGGCTGACATACACGCAAGCTCTCAGCTATTATAGCTTTGTCAATACCAGTGAATTTTGTGATGTCATACTGTCAGATTATTACTGATAATGTATCAAATTATCCAGCATTGTGGCCCAAGATGTTTTCTACATGTACAAATTCACAGGCATGGCCTAAACTATATACTGTAGCAATAATGTTCATCCCTATTTCCCTGTACATAGATCCACATTCCCCACTGAAAACAATAGGTGTGGGTCAAACCATTATGGTGACGGGGTTAAAACAAGTCAACAGAAGCCATAGATCTGCCACCCTCGGGCAGATGTGATGAACCACTGACTGATAGTGTTCTTGTTGATGCAAATTCTACAGATTACATACATTAGAACAAGGCTATTTTTAGAATTCCTAAACTTGACCCAAAAAGTTCAAAAAAATTAAAATGAAGAGAGCAAAGTGATCAACAGTAAAAGTAATACGCATTGAGAAGTTGAAAGTCTGTCCCAATGTTGCATGTTGCCTTAATTCTCTGTAATTTCTTGATAGTGTATTGTACAGATGTAGAAATATATTTGGGTACTTTGAATAATCATTAGTGCACCCTCTAGGCTAAATTGACACTCCACAAGTTCTGTCATAATAATTTGACATATTACATGTACTGGTATTGAGTGGATGCGAAGAAATTTCCAGAAATTCATAGACTCAAAGAGTTAGTGAGTTAGAGGGCACAATGGTGAGCATTCATTTGTCATCAAACTGATCAGGGGATCAGAAACTGAATATGATGTTACGGTTTTCAGCAAAACTGACACGTGCATGGGTTTCTTGATCCTGTACATAAATGTACATGTACAATCTGCTCTGATGTTTTAAAATTCATGTTTAAGATGTAGACTCATAGGAAACTTGGACTGCTGACAAAATAAAATATTCACTGTATTTATCTTCCTGAAATAAATATTCATGTTCCTGTTGTTTTCAACATAAAAATGATAATATACAGCAAAATGATAATGTACAGCCAAAATCTGCTCAACATTATCATGACTTTGCAACCTGTCTTAACTTTGAACTTTCATTACATTGTGAGCCGTCAATGAGGGGTTGGTGTTTTTAGGGATACTAGACTAGTTTCTAAACTGTAAAACCTTGACATTGAAAATCACTGATTTTACATCTTTAGGGAGATTTCCGTGAAATGACAGAACAGTGAGAACAAGGAACATCATTGCACCAAACTTGACATCTTTGCCAAAGACCATTGAAATGAAGTATATTTTTTATCAAAACACAGAATGTTTAGGTGCATATGTAGATTGAATTGTATCCCTTGTATAATGTATGAATGATTGTAGACATAGCTGGTCACTTACAGTAAAGGCGGCTCAAAATACATGTACCATGGTGGTGTTGTATTGTTTATGGGGGTATAGCCTCAGCCTTTATGGTGTTAGCAGATTCATGTGTATCATTTGATGTTGACAACAACGAAAACTTTGAAATTTATTTGAAACACGATAAGTACATTCTGTTTTGTGTACACAAATAGCAACAACACATTGACAAAAAGTAGATAGGAGCAAAAATTGCCTTTGGTAGGTTGAGAATTACCATTTTGGCGTTATGTGTAATCAATATAACGTGTGCTGATGTCACAGTGTAAGTCTATAATATTTGTATTTTAATTTGTAACAGAATATGGCAGAACGTGTGCAGATTTCTTCTACACTGTTGCATATATGAAAGAGATTGACGGAATTTGATGTGGTGGTTTGCCTCTGTCAATTGGTATGCAGTCAGGTGAGGGAACTCCAGGTCACCACAGGTATCGTCTACTTGTTCACTTTCAACAGAGGATTTATTTTGGTTTATTTTTTTTGTGTTTGTGTCACCATTGAAAGAGAGAAAAACAGACTTTGGATATCTGCTCTGCTTTGTGTATATATAGTCAATACATGTACACTCTGAAGTCTGAGACATACATATAATATCGCATAACAACTCATGACTTTATTAACCAACTATCATGTACATTATGTCATTGGGGACAGCGCAACCAAGGGTAAGACATGAGCAATTCAACTTTCCACCTTCATGTCAACAAACAAAAAATGTCCTTGGAAGCAAAACATTTAGTGTTGAACATGAAATTGCAAGTTTAAGACTCAAATTTTACACTTGTAATTTGCCAACGCTATGGTGTGAAACGTTCAAAACTAAACACCAAAACAAGAGCATTTTGAAACTTAGACTTGCAGCAAATGATTTTCGTGTAACAACAATGAACACCGATGTCAGCTTTCAATATCACAACAAGAATGCTGAGTAACCAGTGTACTGGTACATGCACAGTCACTCCACAAAGACAGTGGTACAAGTAGATGTTTGCCCTGGACTCACTGGCAGAATGTAGGTCGGGCTACACTGTACTTTCACAGTAAGTCGCCAAATGCCCTAGTGGTTGGGAGGGCATCAGGCATCCATGTCTTAAGTACATTCAGCCCACCCCACGTTCCGCCTATGAGTCCAGGGCTATGCACATACACTTAGACCACCGCATGCTTCCCCACGATTCAAAGCCATGCACTGCTGTACCCCTTTCTGATACACAGATGTGTTATGTAAAACTTGAAAGCATGTTTTCTCATCTTTGAATCATCTAAAACACATCAATGAAAGCTAAAATTATATTCATGAACAATACATTGAAAAAGGACATGTATCAAACCCCTGGGGACAGAAATTCAGGCTTTCAAATTTTATCAATTCTCCACTGACTTACCACTTTTGGAGGCTCATTTTAAAGCTCTTGATGAAAGAAAAGTTGTCACTGTCTAAGTTTTTTAAAATCGAAAATTGTATATTACCTGTAGAGTTATAACACAGTGATGGCGGCCATTTTGAATTTCAAAAATCAGGAAATCTTGGGGACCGTCTCAGATTGTCGCAGAAGTTCAAAAAGCGAAATTCATTCGTTTAGGGGGGGAGGGGGTTTGACCTCCATTCAATTAGTGAACTTCACTTTCGCACTTTTATTTTGTGATCACAAGTTTTCGTGTGTTTATTTTAAATTAAAGAAAAACTGCACACTTGTGCCAACAAATTTGTAACCGTTTCCATCTCGTTTGTGCCCCACACACAATTTACCAATACTAACATTGTATCCTAAACCTTTCACTTATCAAATTCAACAAAGAAAAAAGTATCATTTTTTAAATGCGCTATTTATAAGCGTATGCTCTAACCACTTGATGTCTTTATTCTCACATGTTATGCATCTGGTCATAGTCGTTTTAATATGATTGAACATGCCTGGTCCCCCTTGTCAAAGTTTCTCGCTTATTTACCGCCCCTACCAAGTACAAATTGCGTGTTCGCAGAGACAAAGAACAGATTCAAAAAGGGAAATAAAATAAAATGAAACTTTTATGCGGTAAAATGCCCTGTTAGTAGTCTAATCGATCGTTACTTAATTAGTCCCCACGGACACCGTCGGGGGGGACTTATAGGTTTGGTCATGTCCGTGCGTGCGTGCGTGCGTCGTCTGTGCGTCCGTCCGTCCGTTCACGCAGATATCTCAGATACGCCTCGAGCGATTTCATTCAAACTTGGTACATAGATTACTTCATATGTCATACATATGCACGTCGATTTGTTTTTTGATACGATCCAATATGGCCGCCAGGCGGCCATTTTATTACGATTTTTCATGTACAGAGCCATTACTCAGGCATATCTAACCGATTTATTCAAATTTGGTACAAGGACATTGACCTATGTCATACATATGCACGTCGATTTGTTTTGTGATACGATCCAATATGGCCGCCAGGCGGCCATTTATTATGATTTTTTCATGTACAGAGCCATAACTCAGGCATATCTCAACTGATTTTATTCAAAGTTGGTACAAGGACATTGACCTATGTCATACATATGCACGTCGATTTGTTTTGTGATACGATCCAATATGGCCGCCAGGCGGCCATTTTATTACGATTTTTTCATGTACAGAGCCATAACTCAGGCATATCTCAACTGATTTTATTCAAAGTTGGTACAAGGACATTGACCTATGTAATACATATGAACGGTAATCTGTTTTGTGATACGATCCAATGTGGCCGCCAGGCGGCCATTTTGTTATGATTTTTTATGTACAGAGCCATAACTCAGACATGTTTCAACCGATTTTATTCAAAGTTGGTACAAGGACATTGACCAATGTCATAGACATGCACGTCAATTTGTTTTGTGATACGATCCAATATGGCCGCCGTGCGGCCATTTTTTTACGTTTTTCTATGTATATAGCCATAACTCGGGCATATCTCAACCGATTTTATTCAAAGTTGGTACAAGGACATTAACCTATGTCATACATATGTAAGTCAATTTGTTTCATGATATGATCCAATATGGCTGCATGGCAGCCATTTTGTTACAATTTTTTCATGTCCTTAGCCAAAACACGGGCACGTCTCAACCGATTTTATTCACCGATTTTATTCAAACTTAGTAAAAGGACATCAGACCAAATTCATGAAGAGGACTCTATCCTCTCTGAGGACTTGTAATCAAAGTACCCATTAACAAGTGGGGACTGTGTCATCTACGATGACTTGTTGTAATGTGGCATGGGGAATGCGTCTTCAGTAGCTATAGCAAAATGCAACATTGCACCCTAAGGCAGACATAAACGCATTTCGCACTTTTGAAGTTTCGTTTTAGGGGGAGGGGGAGGGGGGTTTTGATCAAAACGAATTAATTTTCGTTTCTTGAACTTCTCGACAATCTGAGACGTTCCCTGGGTAATTTGTCTCTGTTGTACCAAACTCTGCACGGTTACCTGTGACGCTATTTCTTGCTTTGGTGAGAGAATGGTTGAAAGTTTCACTGAGGAAAGTTGGAGCAAAAGTTGAAGCCTTTAACTTTTGAGGCTCATATTACTTGAATGAGACTGTATCAATATAAGAATATTTACATTTTAATGAACTTTTATCTGGTTCTTGAATCTAAAGGTAGTGGCTATCTCCTTTAAGGAACTAGGGTTGTATATTAAGTCAGTAGATTAATCTGTCAGAGTTCTGTCTTGAGACAAAAATGAGAAAAACACGGTAGAAAGATGACGGTTTTTGTCCCTTTACCGAAAGCGATTTTCAAACACTATTATAATGATGTGTCCATGTTGTAATATCTGAGCAATCATATTTATTTTCTAGCTTTGATTCAGATGAACTGAAGCAAATGTTTTTAGAGCCAAGCATCAAAGATGATATGGTTGCCAGTCTTGGAGTAAGTGAAACTTGAAGTGGTTCTGATTAACTAGTAGGTAAGGTTTATCACATTTCCATTAACCCATTCATCAGCATGGTTTAACCCAACCCCATTGCACTGCTACATGCAGTCATGTCAGTGTAAGAAGATCATAACTGACATTGACCCATTCATCAGCATGGTTTGACCCAACCCCATTGCACTGCTACATGCAGTCATGTCAGTGTAAGAAGGTCATAACTGACATTTTTTGATGAAACTGACTGAGAATAACTTGCATGGGCTAGATTTCAAAACCAAGTGAAATCTTTGCCAAAGACCACTCTTGAGCATTTATCGGTCCATGTTTCACATTCATGTTATGACTGCTACTATTACAAAATGACACAACAGTTTGTACATATGACCCTTTTGTACTATGATGATGTACAGAGCAATGGATGGGATAAGGGTTATCCACACTCATAAGGTAGATTGTGCCTCAATTTGGACTGCTACAGTTTTACAATACTTTGCTGACATGCTACTTGTGAGGACTCAATTTTAAACTTGTCAGGAAAATAAAGTATTCACCTTGATTTTGTGAAAATCAAATATTTCATTTTCCCCATGGATTTAAAGGATTAGTAGCTGTAACTTTTGACAATTTGTTTCTTTTTTTTTGTCTTTAAATGCCAAAAGAACTACATTTGTTTTTTTTTCCTACTCCCCAAAGAATGTTGGGATACAAAGTATTCAGCTTGTACTCTGCATGTACTGTATTTTTTGTCAACAATAATAATTCTAGTTTTATCAGAATTCAAATGTCAACAATAACAGTGCATTTCACATTTATAGACACTGTGTTGACAAGCTAGATTGTGATTTAAAATGATTTGGAGTAGAACAACAAAGAAACTTGAGTTGACGTTGAAAACAAAAACTGAAAAAAGTCATCAAAAGTTACAGTTACTGTGCATTTATCATAAGGATAGCTTCCATTTGAATTTTAAGGAGTATTAATGAGATGATCATACAGTACAGGTTTGAGGTCAGGAAATAATCCTTTGACATCTTAATATTGTTACATTTTATTTAGTTTGTCCCACCACTACGCTAATTTGCATGGTGACGCCTGATATTTATTTATTACTGCTGATTGGAAAGTTTCCTGGAGGCAAATTTCGAGGAAAAATTAAAATAGTTCTGTTCTTTCAGGTTCAAACAATGTACTGATATTATGTGATATTCTTCCAAAGTGACTTTTCACAGTATTAACTTTGCACTGAAATAATAACCATAAAGCTGTGTCATATTTTGTGTTTACACTTTTTAAACAAACTGACCAATCAGAGACAACATTAAAGATAAATGCCATGCAAACTGACCAATCACAGACAACATTAAAGTCAAACTCCATGGAAACTGACCAATCACAGACAACATTAAAGACAAACTCCATGCAAACTAACCAATCACAAACAACATTAAAGGCAAACTCCATGCACACTGACCGATCACAAACAACATTAAAGATAAATGCCATGCAAATTGACCAATCACAGACAACATTAAAGATAAATGGCATGTAAATTGACCATTCACACACAACATTAAAGGCAAACTCCATGCAGCCCCCCTAACTTTTGCTTTTTAATTTCACTTGCAAGACATGAACACCACGGCAGTCAATAAAGGTGCATGGTGATTACGTCACCAATGGTTGCAAAATGTGGGTAACCAATAGGATTCAAGCAGACTGGATGTGCTTGCTTGCCACAGTGGTGATGGGCCCCTGCATCTGAATAAATCTATGATCTGTGTTGCTCTGATACCAAAGTAAACATCAATGCTGAAGGACTGATTTTTTTCAGTGTCTTGTTGGTATTTTGAAATGACAGTGGTGTGATGTATTCCTTAACCCTTTCACACCCCCCATTTCCCTTTGTAGAGGTCCAACTTTACTTTACTCCATGCAAACTGACCAATCACAGACAACATTAAAGGCACACTCCATGCAAACAGACCAACACAGACACATTAGCCCTTTTAGGCCTGACTATCTGGTAACTAACTAGAGCTACCCATATATATAGGGGTTAGTCCTAAAAAGATTAAAGGCAAATGCCATGCAAACTGACCAATCACAGACAACATTAAAGGCAAACTCCATGCAAACTGACCAATCACAGGCAACATTAAAGGCACACTCCATGCAAACAGACTAATAATAGACAACATTAAAGGCAAACGCCATGCAAACAGACCAATAATAGACAACATTAAAGGCAAACTCAAAGCAGCCTGTAACTTTTCTTTTTAATTTGACTTGCAAGACATCAAGACCATGGCTGTCAAGAAAGGTTGTGATTACATCATCAATGGCGGTAAGATGTGGATAACCAATGCGATTCAAGCAGACTGGATTGCGTGCTTGATAACACTGGTGCTTGGCCCTGCATCTGAATAAATCTATGATCTGTGTGCTCTCAAAGGTAAACATTAATGCTTGAAGTCTCTGTGTTTTTTTCAGTGTCTTGTTTGCATTTAGAAATGACAGTGGTGTGATCTATTCCTTTACCCTTTCACCCACCCCCCCCATTTCCCTTTGTAGAGGTCCAACTTTACCATAGAAAACAATGGGATCGATACAAACCATGGTGGTGAAAGGGTTAAGCAGGATGAACACCAATACTTGGCTGGTTCACAAAGTGTAATGTATGTGTGAGGTGCATTGTTGTTGACGACTGAATTCAAATCTTGACTGAAAGTCAGCATTTAACAATAGCAATGCAGCTTATGAATGCACAGATTGTATTGATAAGCTGAGTACAAGTCTTAGTTTAGTTTATACATGCCAAGGAACTGTGGTTGATACAGAACAAAATACTGCAAAAAAAGTTAATACTAAAAGTTATTGATTGGTGTTAAAAAGCCAGTTGCTTTAATTTGCAATGATTTTTTCCCTATTTTTTTAATCAACTGCATTTGCTTGTTCAGCTCTCAAATTGCCTTTCATTACACAATGTTGAACTTGACAAGTAAATTTTATTCCAGAGTAGAAATCAAACATAAACAATAACAGTAGACAGTGGGTTGACAAGCAAAGGAAATGGTGTTTCAACATGTTTTGGAGAGCAGAAGAAAAACTTGCAATTGATATATGAATAAAAGATTAGTGAAAACATTGACAAAAGTTACAGCTACTGGCTGCACTTACTTAAAACACAGCCATTTTGATATTGTCCCATGATTCAATAGACTCTGTATGATGTCAAGTAACCAGAATCTTGACAAAGACGTCTAGCACTGCAGAAATGGCACAGGGAACAGACTTAGCAGACACTGAGACACAAGCAACAGCTGCCACACTCCAAGCAGTGAGGGCGCTTCCTCAGTTTAATTTACATAACAAAGGCAAAAGAATAAGGACACTTTCTAATGTAAGAGACACAAATAAATAAGGGCATTTTATTCATTACTCAGGTCACATCAAGTCCGGTCAGTACAAGGATATCAGCTTCGAAATTTCTGTGCTGTGCCCATGTTTTTGACATCAAGTCAGGTCAGTACTTTATATTATTGCCCGAATATACCGTATGGGTTTATGTGCCGGACAGTTTGCCCAACACCAGGAGGGCATATTGTCTCTTGCTGCATGGGGCACATGTATTCAGGTAATAGTATTTTTATTATATGCCTTCACAGTTAACATTAGTTACATGCTGAGCTTTCTCAAACAATTTTACCATTATCGACCAGCATCAAACAGATTTTAACAATGCGCAAATGGATAGTTTACATCTAGCATAAGGTGTCTACATGTACCATGACAATGAAAACGTTGAAGGGCTTCATCGGACTGGGTAACTATGAAAACCAGTCCGTACATCGTTTCACACGGCACTGCTAACTCCCTGGATATTCCAATCAAATCAGTGCAGTGATTTACACTCATATGAAGGCATGTCATACAAGGATATCACAGTCAAAATTTGGTGTTTTATCCATATTTTTGATTTTCTATGAGTCTTGCCAGCATGGATTATTTAGTTCAGTTGTCAGTGAAACTAAAAAAGGAAAATTTAATATTCGTGGTAAGCATTACCTTCACAGACATTTTACCTCAGGAAACTTTATGCCATAATTTCTTTCACCAAAAAATTATACAAACTATATATTATTTGACATTGAATACAAACACCATAATATTAAAATGATCACACTGTCTCAATGTTCTTTCAAGGTTTATATCATCTTAATGTAAATGACCCATGGGTGCATTTAAGCATAGAAGTATTTTCATTGTAATAACACCATCATTTGCAATTGCCAGATAATTCAGCATTAAGTGACAAGAAATATGATGTAAATCTGTACAAATTTCCCCCTCCACATGTAAAATACCCAGGATTCAGCTTGTCAGCATATTCTACACATCTTCATGCTGCGCATAAATAGTCAAGCCAAATATTTTCAATGATGTGATATGCTAAATCATGGCAAAAATTGTTGACATGTGTTTTCTCTTCACATCATCATTTCTGAATCTAGTAGAATCTGTTTACAATAGCTGTAAAATGAATCTGAGATAAATAATTAATCTGCTGTTGATGAAGTCAAGGATCCATTCTACTGATGAAGGCAAAATCCTCAACTAATTTGTGAAACTTTGTGTGTATATATTCCTGAACAAATAAAAGTGTGAATGTTTACATTGGCAGACATTTATAATTTCAAATATTGATAAATTTAACACAATTTCTTTCCATTGATCCAAATTTGCACCGTAATCCCTGATTTTTATTTATGTATGTGATAGAGATTATGTGAAAGTTTACTTTAAGAAAGTTGAACAAATGTTTAAGTCTTCAAATTTTGAGATACATACAACTTAAGACTCAAATATACTGGCCAAAGTCTTTTGAAAAATGCACTTAAACTGAATCTTTCCAAGTGCACCTTTTGTTGTTACAGTGTGTGCATATAATTATATTGAACATTGTCTTTGAGTTGTGTTCACATGGTTGATGAAAATCATTATTTTTAGAGGTGTTTGATGATATTTCATGAAAAAACAAATGTAAGAATTACAGCTATTCTGCTTCTAATCTTTCTCATCCTGAAACTTTCTTATTTTCTCATTGTTTTCAATAGGCTGGATGTACCGGTACCTACATACAGCAAAATAACTCTGTTTTTGTTCCATTGAATTAAATTTATAACATTTTTAGTGGTTTTCTTTTATTCTGTCTCCACAGCAATGTATCTGCAAGGTTAGAGACATCACCAGACTTGCCTCCATGGCTAAGCTCAAGAGTGGAAGGCTAGTCAGAGACACAGCTGATCCTTGTCTGCAATACTGGGATGGAATGGATTTTACAGATGATGTCTTCATCAGCAGATACTGCAGGGATTTCAGGTATATTGAATTGTTCTTCATTCCAGATTATTTACAGTAATACGTACATAATCCTCCATACTTATGATACCATGGATATCAACCATGCAAGCATCTTATGCTACTGCAGAGCCCCTAAATCAAGGGCTTAAAGTCATCAGTAAAATCACCTATGCAATATCAAAACAGGTAATAGAATATGTGCTATCCAAACTAAGGGTTTGTGTACAACACCTTTGGCTCACCACATTGACATAGAGGGCGCTCTTTTAACCATCCTTACAATATTTAGTGAGCAATCGAGTTCTGTAAATATACAGATTCATTAATAAAGTGGCTCATATAAAGGAGTCTGTCAATTATAAAACTTAGGATAAGTAACCAAGTAGTTTGTTTTCATTACAAATCACAAGTGTAGTGCCAGAACCACAGCAAAACTATTAGTAGATTGTCTGGTCTGTCATAGAGATAGAACAACTCACTGCACAATGCCAGGTAATTTATTTGACTCTAGGATATTAAAGAAATGAGAAGTACAAGTTCAAAACAATCTACAATACAAGTGTTTGGTTTTTCAAAATTAATTTCTAAATTCAGCCTGTTGGTGGTGATTGTACAGATTCTATCATATCATGTAGAGCTGTAATCTCCTAGGAGTGGCCTGTGAAGAGAACTTGTACAAGCTAAGATCTTAGTGTGTGTGAGACAACATGATTTTTTAGTCCCAACGGACACCGTCCGGGGGGACTTATAAATTTGGTCATGTCCGTGCGTGCGTGTGTGCGTGCGTGCGTCCGTGCATGCGTCTGTGCGTGCGTCCGTCCGTCCGTTCACGCAGATATCTCAGAGACGCCTGGAGCGATTTCATTCAAACTTAGTACAAGGATTATCACCTATGCCATACATATGCACGTTCATTTGTTTTACGATCCGATTCAAAATGGCTGTCTGGCAGCCATTTTGTTTCCTGTATTTGATGTCGGTGCGTATGTTCACGCAAATTTCTCAGTGATGCCAGGAGCGATTCCATTTAAACTTGATACATTGATTTCTCTATATGTTATACATATGCACATTGATTTTTGTTTTGATCTGGTCTAAAATGGCTGCGTGGCGGCCATTTTGTTTCCTATATTTTACGACTGTGCGTTCGTTCACATAAATTTCTCAGCGATGCTGGGCGCAATTGCATTGAAAGTTGGTACCTATATTAATCCTTATCACATATATTTGCATGCCGATTTTTGTAATGATTCGATCATAAATGGCTGTGTGACGGCCGTTTTCTTTCCTGTATTTGATATCCATCCACAGGGTCCCCAGGTATGATCCACAGGGGTTCCAGGATGATGCACAGGGGCTCATGAATGCAGATATCTGAGATATTCCTGTGCCAATTCTTTTTAAACTTGGTACAAGGATACGACACTATGGCATACATATGCAGGTCTATTTATATTGGTGTTGCATGCATAACAGGTATGATCCACAGGGGTTCCAGGATGAAATCAATATTAATGCTGTGTCTATGCATAGGGGCTCATGAATGCAGATATCTGAGATATTCCTTTGCCAATTCTTTTTAAACTTGGTACAAGGATACTACACTATGGTATACATATGCAGGTCAATTTATATTGGTATGGCATGCATAATTAGGTCTAATTTGCATAATTTGAGATTAGAGCGCTGTTTCTGGTACAACTGTACCAAATTTGATGAAACTTTGTGCAGATGGTTTGAGTCCCCACGGACAACATTCGGGGGGACTTATAGGTTTGGTCATGTCTGTGTGTGGGTCCGTGCATGCATGCGTGCGTGCATCCGTCTGTTCACGCAGCTATCTCAGAGATGCAAGGAGTGATTTCATTCAAACTTGGTACAAGGATTACTTCATATGTCATACAGATGCATGTTGATTTGTTTTGTGATATGATCCAATATGGCTGCCGTATGGCCATTTTATTACGATTTTTTCATGTATAGAGGCATTACTCAGGCATGTTTCAACCGATTTTATTCAAAGTTGGTATAGGACATTGACCAATGACATAGATATGCACACCAATTTGTTTTGTGATACAATCCAATATGGCTGCCTTACAGCCATTTTGTTTTGATTTTTTTCATGTACAGAACCATAACTCAGGCATATCTCAACTGATTTTATTCAAACTTGGTACAAAGACATTGACCTATGCCATACATATGCACGTCAATTTGTTTTGTGATACGATCCAATATGGCCGCTAGGCGGCCATTTTATTACGATTTTTTCATGTACAGAGCCATTACTCAGGCATGTTTCAACAGATTTTATTCAAAGTTGGTACAAGGACATTGACCTATGTCATACATATGCACATTGATTTGTTTTGTGATACGGTCAAATAAGGCCGCCATGTGGCCATTTTATTACAATTTTTTCATGTCCTGAACTACATACAGCTCAGACATGTATCAAGCGAATTTATTCAAAAGTATTTTCACAGACCTAATGAAGAGGACTCTGAGGACCTGTAATCAAAGTACCCATTAACAAGTGGGGACTGTGTCATCAACGATGACTTGTTTTCCATGTTAGCATTTTGTAATATACTAATATTTCCAGCACTGCTAGAGTTCACCATTACTTTTTTGAAGTCTACAGTAGTGAGAGCTGTCAGAGATATAGGATAAGATCTGCCATGATAGAGGACAGAATATCTGGACAAAGAAAGTCAGCAGTTATTTCCTTTACAACAGTTTTGAATTGTTTGAGTGACCATGGCAACACTTACCATGTTTGATAAAATGTTATGATACAGGTGTTTGTCTGTGTTTACACTAAAAGGACTATTCGGGGTTCCATATAACCAAAAAATATTTTTAATAATTTAATTCAAATGCAATGGTTATTCTGTTGTATCTCCACAGCTTGGTTAGAGACATCACCAGTCTTGCCTCCATGGCTAAGCTCACAAGTGGAAGGCTAGTCAGAGAAATGGCTGATACCTGTCTGCAATACTGGGGTGGAATGGGTTTTACAGAAGATGTTTAATTGGACTGTGCTGAAGGTAATTCACCAACTGTAGTTTAGTTTCTTTGAAATATCTCTCATCACAAACCCTGTTTTTGTGACTGAGTCCATGCTGTTCCATTGATGTGTACAGATGTCATGTCAACAGATTAGCTCTCAAGGATATCAGTTCAAAATACAGTATTTCCTTACTTGGTGTACCAGTTCATATTTGCTAGTTTCAAATGCTAGGTCTCTCAACTCCTTATTGGGTAACTTTTCACTTCAGACTCCTTCAGCCAAGATTTTGTATTATCAGTAGAATATGCCGTGTGGAGGACTTGTGTTTGAAAATTGCATCATGGGTAAAATGTTCTGACCTATGGAGTTGTACCAGTACATTGCATCATGGTAGAATGTTCTGTGCTATTGAGATGTACTTTGCATCATGGGTAAACTGTGTTGTTGAGTTGTACCTGCACTTTGCATAATGGGGAAAATGTTCTGTGCTATTGAGTTGTACCAATACATTTCCATGTTAAGTGTTAAACAGGAACTTCCCCTATAAAAGCGGGTTTATTGTATATCTTTGCAAATGTAAAAAAGCCACACTACTGATCGGATGTGCCGTGTTTGGTCCCAGAATCCCATAATTTTGAAATGTTTCAGGTGTTCATTGTAATCGAATCTTGCATATGATGTCTATGAATATATAGCGACTAAACTTGAGTTCGAAATAAACGGAAAAAAATGTTCCGCATTTTGTCGGAGAACGAACATTTCAAAACATGTTCTCTGTGTTTGACACCTCTTTGAAAGTTTGAATATGTCACGTAAGTGCCGATCATGATAATTCACATTTTTCATATGGTCAAAGTGATGCTGTGAGAATTCAAAAACCTACGCCCAGTGTGTGCAAATGGCTGCGTCATCAGTCATCCCCCTATTGTGCGCCCACGGTCCTGTAACTTCCCAAAACTGTCAGGAATAGAACTTGCCTTGGTGCATGTAGAGAACATTGAAATGAATTTTGGTGAAATGAACAGAATAGAGGTACATTAGTTTGGTGAGAGATATTCCAAAGCATTGTGGGTAGTGTGTACCTTGAAAGTGGTGAATTGCCTAAAGTTTGTAGGACATTGCAATGCATCATGGGTGTATATACACAGTACAGGACAAATGTAAAGGTATTGCTAGTGAACTCAAGTCTTGTGTTCTTGTTTAATGGTGTTGCATTATGGGTAAAATTTGTGGTGTGATTTCTGTCAATCAGATCAAAATGATAGACAAGATGTCTGCATGGTCTTCTTGGTGTGTGTTTCAAAAAAAGACACTCTACTTTGAGTTTTTCAGACAATGAGGTCAAAGTACTAAGGCATACCTTGACATGATTTCAAAGCTGAAACACATACAACTCTGATGATGTTCACTGACTTGACCTGATGGTGATAGATTACACCACAAAGATATGTACTACTGTTAACTAATTCTTTGTACATGTACATAGTTTTTATGCTGATTTTAAATGATCTGACAATAAAAGGTTTCAGAATCACACTTCAGTTCAGTGCAGTTTCCCAAATCTTTTTGTGTTCCATGCATACTAACCACACTTCCCACGTTTGTCTTTTCCATGGTATGTCAATCCTTCATATTTAATCTCAGTTCAATCTCATCTTTAATATATGCCTTATCAAGTCACACAGATACCTTTTGTGTAATACAGATAACATGTCTTGGATAATGTAACTTGAGTTCATAGACTGTATTATTAATTGTTTTCTAAAAAATGTTGATTCTTTGTATCAGGGACATAATGAGTATATACAATGAACCACCACCAGGCATGTGTGTAGTTCCTGATAAAGACGATATCACAAAGGTCAGTGTACAATTTATCTAATCACCCTCCATAATATCTTGTCAAGTACCCTACACTGGTCATAGTATCAATTCTTGTTTGTAATTATTCCATTAGCAATCATCACAAATTACTTTCATGCAACAATTTTGCTTTTGATTTGTTGTGTACATACACATACCTTAGAAACATACGGTATATGATGAGAAGACAAAACACAAAAGTCTTCTTTTCTTTGTAACATTCCCTGTAACGATATTATAATTTCTGATACAGAGAAATTCCATGATTTTTATATGTACATGTAATGCCGCTTACTTCTGTTTCATTTAAGGTGCATGCACTTATTACGGGACCCTTTGACACCCCTTATGAAGATGGTTCTTCCACTTCCTTATTAGGTTTCCTCCAGATTATCCAATCAGACCCCGTAGAGTCAAGTTAATTACCACAGGTGATGGTAAAGTTTGGTTTAATCCAAACCTCTATGGAAATGGCAAAGTCTGTCTTAGTATTCTAGGGTGAGTAATTTCCTCCATTGCATGTCCTATTTGACCTTGCTTTGGTTCCATAGCCCTGCCACTCCCTGGCTGGCTGTGTGGGGCATTGGGGGCTACGGTTTTGTCAATTGGAAAAAAAACATAATCCAAAGTCGGAGTGCATCTAGCGCCCACCTATAAAAAGACGTCTACGTAGATGTCCATTTTCCTCTTGGTCTAGTCAGTTTTTCGTATTTCACCGGGCTGCTACAGAGGAAAACTGCGCCATCATGGATATTAAACTGTTGACCTATGACATCACATTCTAACATTGGGATCTCAGCAAAAAGCATGTGTTCTCGGGTGGTACTTTGTTTAGTAAGCAAACTTCAGCGCCACAATCAAATCAACTCTCTGACAATATTTTTTCCACACTTTAATAGATGTAAACCTGTTTTGTTGAGATCCCGTTGTTAGAATGTGGCGTCATAGGTTAATGGTTTAATATCCATGATGGTGGATTTTTCCACGGCAGCTGCCAAGTGAAAAAAATGAAAAAGTGACTAAACCGAGAGGAAAATGGACATCTACGTAGGTATCCTTCTGTAGGTACGCCCTAGATGCACCCTGACTCTGGGTTACGTTTTTTTAGCTCATATTTGGTTTTGTATATAAATACCAAAAAGACCTTATATGATGAGTCGGTGGCATCTGTATGTCTGTATATTTGTGAGTATGTATGTGCGGATGTATGTCCATCACACACAAAGGCTCCCATATCGCCAGAGCTACCATCTCAGTATTTGGTGTACAGGTAGATGCAGGGGTTGAGATGTGAATTTGTTCAAATGAACATATCAGTATCAAAAATGTGCAAATGTCTTTTTTTTTCTGGAGAATTGCAAGAAAAAAGCTCACTTTCTGTGTGCATGATTTTCAGCACACGACTGTGCACTTTTTCAATCGACTGAACCGTAGCCCCACTCCCCCCACACAACCAGCCAGGGAGTAGCAGGGCTACTAACTGCAGCAAACTTTACCAAGCATCTGTACTGTGTGTCCTGCCGCTTTCCTGCCGCTATCAACTTTCTCATTTCTTTGTGGTCTCTTTGGTTTCATTAAAACCCACTTTTCTACTTTTATATGATGGCATTGTTTGGGCTCAATGTCAGTGTATGATAAATATTTGACAAAGCATGTACACAGTAGGCAGTCAAATGATTGACTCTGTAACAGAAATGCTACACAGAATCCTATAATGTACTGTTTAGTAGTTACGTACACATATAAATTATGTATACATTGACTTTGTCACACACACATACATACCGGTACATACCGGTACATATTCATACATGCATACATCCATAAATGCATGCATGCATGCATGCATACCGGTACATACATACATGTACCGTACATACATACCGATACATGCATGCATGCATGCATGCAATGCTTGCATGCATACATAAATACACCTGTTCCTCTTTGTATGAACATATATATGCAAGTAGAGAGAGACAGGGAGCAAATGTACTGTAAATATTGACTTCAGTAATTAGAAATACATATTTATTTCATAATATATTTTATTATACGTGACAGAACCTGGTCAGGGCCAGCATGGAGTCCAGCACAAAGTTTATCCAGTGTTCTTATATCAATACAGTCATTAATGAATGAAAAACCCTACCACAATGAACCAGGCTTTGAACAAGTAAGTGTTTACTAAAAGTTTTTACTTTTAATTTAGTGTCTACTATCTTTCGTTGATAAAAAAATTAAACATACTTAAAAAGGTATGGAGCAGAAACTCTTAATGGTGTTTCACAAGCTTTGTTTTGTACAAGAAAAAGTTCATGTTCTCCCTAAAGCGTGTTAAGTAGCTTGCCAACACAATGTCTATATGTGAAGAATGTGCTGCTAATGATATCTATGAAGTCTACCCATATACAGGCTGAGTTGACAAATTGAAAATTGTATCTGAACCTGCTTTAAGTATAACAAGAAAAGTAGTTGATATAGAAAACAAAATGGTGGAAAGTCATCAGATGTTACAGCTACTGACAAGGACAACAAAAAGCAAGTGTACAACAAGCATGCTAGCAATCAATCTTGCATAAAGTCTGTCTTCAATGTGCCCATCTCAATCTCTGGTACTTTCAAAAGTACATGTAGATGCGCGAAATGCTAATTAACACTGTCAATCTTTTCTTTCAAATGGAATGTTTATCAATCTTTATCAATACATTTTCGATTGTAAAACATTGATAATAAAGTGGTGCCTTTAAGAAAGGTACTCCTTCAGTCAAAGTGTGGGACCCTGAATGGCGCCCCCAGTGGCAGATTTGTATATTCCTTTTGGTACCTCAGAACAGGCGTAACATGGCAAAGAGCTTATTTGTAAGCCACCAGAAAGAATGTTTTAGTAAAACGGTACTGACAATTGAACTGGAGTATAGCCATTAGTTTTAAAAAGGCTAAAACTTATTGTTCAAACACCACCATTTGAAAAAGTGTTGCTCGCTTAACCCTTTGAGCACCAAAGTCAATTTTTGTCACCTTTATAAAATGTAACTCAGTCAATTTTTTTTTCAGATTTTTACCTAAATTTTGATAAAAAACTATAGCCAATTAAATTTTATGTCCATTTGTTCCAAAATTATCGAACAACTGCAGAAAAATTCATAAAAATTTGTAAAATGTTGTACTCAAATTTTGGTGGGAAAAAATTACAGCACTCAAAGGGTTAAATCTGTGTCCAATACTTTGACAGAACATTGACAATATTTTAGAGTGCAAAAGTGAGGTTTGTAACTAATCTTAATTGCATATTGTTTGACATGCAACATTTGTATGATTTATTGTATTACGTGACCACTCACACAGTGGATCTCAGACTCTTATGAATTTCAAAATTTCCAGACTTATGAATTTCAAAATTTCAAGTTATAGTTACCATCCATAGATATCAGACCAAAGTAAATATGCCAAGGTTTATTCATATACTGTCCCTAGTTCCATAACAATGATTATCAATTAACAGCCATTAATCATTGACTCTTAAACTTTGTTTCTAGGAGAGACAGAGTGGTGATGCACAGAGATATAATGACTGTATCAGACATGAAACGATACGGTAGCAGTTTGTGAAATGTTAGAAAATACCTCAGACAAAGTTCCAGATGAACTTAGGTAAGTATGGTCATTGCAGTTACTGCACAGTCCCATCTTACCACAGCGTTAGTAGAAAGAGTGGAGAAAAAAATGAATGCTTTTTTCAGGTACCGTACAGTCATCCAACCATCTATAGTCATCTGTTCTATTTGATTGTTTGAGGGCGCTGTTTAACTCAAACAGTGGTGTTCATCTAGTTCTTACTAGACTGTAGACAGTGACTTGTGCTGCTATGGCTGTTATTTTGTTAATGAAACAGTGAGAAGTTAGTGCAGCTCAAATGTTTTTAGCTCACATTTGGTATACAAATGTAAGGTAATCGCATAAGCTAAAGTTGGCTGCGTCTGTATGTATGTGTGTACGTATAGTATGTCCGTCAACATCAAAAACTCGCAAACCGCTGCAATTTTCAGCTTGTACCGGTATTTGGTGTGTTGATGTATCCTGGGCTATAGATAGGATTTTGTTCAAATTGAGTCTGCATTGCCAAAATTATGCAATGAGCTTAAAAATGTGAAAATGGTCAAGAATTATTACTCCAGAACTGCTGTTTGATTACTTTGAAATTAGTGTGCAAGTACCTTAGGTGAACCCTATACAGTTTGATGAATATCGTGGAGATATCTTGAATTTTGTATTTTTGCTGAAATTTTTGGTTATTTTTCTCGTTTTAAGTAAACACTTTTCTTCTCTGAAACGGCCAGCCAAATCGCTCTCAAATTTGGGTTGGATGTTTGCAAGGGGTTGTGCTCTTCTAATTTATTGAAATTATGACAAAATTGGGAAAATTACTATTTTGGGGCAATTTTTGTCATTTTGGTCAAAAAATCTTAAAATGTATTTTCTTTTTAACGCCCCTGGACAGACTGCTTTTATATTTGGCACACCGATGTCCAGAGATGACAATAGTTAGAAATGTGGAAATTGTCCTGAAGTATACAAATTTGTATTTTTAAAACAATTTTGTCATTTTTGGTCAAGAAAACTTGTTCTCAAAATTTGCAATTGGTACAAAAGTCCCAAATTGATGTTATTAAATAAATTTGTATATTTCAGTTAATTTTCTCAGTTTGCGACCTTAAATGACCTACACCAACCCAGGATATGTTGTGAGACAGTTTGGAAGGCTGTGAACATAATTTTGTCATATTTGGTATCAATTTGTAGGAAAATTTGATCATGAAAACAAAGCTGAGCTGCATTTTTTCATTGCGGACCAATTTTGCAATTTTTCTATGTTAGACACACCAGAACTGATGAGAAATTTGGATCCAGGATAATTCCAGATGTTGTAATAATCCCCCCAAGAGTGGAAGGCATTGCACTATCTGTAACTAACTTAAGTGCTGTTTATCTGCTCTACTATTTGAAGGCTAGCACTCATAGCATTAATTAAAAAATCCCAAGGTTGTAAATACATTTCCTGCTATCTGGCCTTATGTAAACATGGTCAATACCAAGGGGTAGAACATTTGGTATTCAGGAGGGGGTAGTGTCTAGAAGATTAATGAGGTAGCATTACTTTTTACCAGATACCTAGTACACTTTTCCCTACTCCCACCTTTTCTTTTTATCAAGCCTTCTCTGGCTATCTTTTGTTGTTGACATTTTAAAGATGACCTCCAGTACTAAGTTGGAGACCTACTTGCTTTTGTCATTCTTTTTTTTCTGGTTTAAGGAATGTCTACAGCTTTCCCGGCACATACTGACTTGGTTAGACTATGGTGACAGAGTCACTATGTGCCGGGAAAGTTGTAGAAATTCCATGAATAAGTTAGTTTCTCCATTAAAAGTTCTTGTAAATGAAATTGAGTCATTGAATGTGGGAAAACAAAGCGAATAAACAAGAAACAAAATCAGCATTTGCAAAGAAGCTATAAACATAGCAATCCAACCATTTTGCCAAATCTTTTGGAAAGGATTTTTGTGTTAGAAACAGCATTATTCAAGAAGTGGTGTCATCACAAACTGATGATGGTTATACCTGCCATAGACAAAGCACAGTAGCCAATAATGGTGACACACTCACTGCAATGTATTGTGAGTAACACTTATTGAATGTTGCCTGAGAAAGTCCCTTTCATTTTAAGAATATTTATGATGCAAATATATGTTATAATTATTGATAGTTTATTTACAATGTCTATAGTTTTCACAAATATCTAAGTTTCAACTTGAAGGAAATAAATGTGATGTTTTCAAGGCAAAAGAGGCCAACCACTACATAAGGAGAGTCAATTAAGTATCTTTGCCAGTAGACGATTGAAGCAATGAAAATTTGGGTAACAGATTTCAAATCTATGTGTACATTATTGTTATTCTGAAGATCCTAATATATATTTTATTGTCATTGTGTTTCAGAGATGTGATGGAGAAATCATTTCCAGAATTTTATGATTATTACACATCAACTGTCAATGACAGGTTGTATCTATCAGGGCAAACAATGCAGGTATGTGTACAATTCTAATTAGCATATTGTAGTTGGCATTGAATCTTCTTTGAACAGAACCTTGCCTTATAAAAGCCGGATTTTTGTAAATCTATGCAAAATGTAAAAAAGCGACGCTACTGAACGGACGTGCCGTGTTTTGTCCCAGAATCCTATAATTTTGCCATGTTTCAGGTGTTTATTATCATTGAACCTTCCATACAATGTATGTGAATGTATAGTGACTAAACTTGAGTCGAAAAATAAACTGAAAAAATGTTCTGTCTTTCGTTGGAGAACGCATATGTTTCAAAATGTGTTCCCTGTACGACCATTTAACCCCTCTTTGCATATGTTACGAAAGTGCCCATCATGATTATTCAAATTTATACGGTCTAAGCAATGCTATGAGAATTCAAAAACTCCGGCCCAGTTTAGCAAATGACTGTGTCATCAGTAATCCTCTATTGCGCACCCATGGTCCTGTAACTTCCCTTTTAATGACCTTTAGCACTGTCTCTTCCCTGAGGAAGTAAATGCTAGATTCTTCACAAAGTTAAACTTTATCGTACATTTTCTCTTCAGGATCCGTTTGGTGAAAAAAGAGGTCGCTTTGAATATGCAACATTAAAAACAAGACTGGAAGTTATCAAGAAAAAGATAGAAGAGAAATTAGGAGATAAATTATCTGATTTAGACAGCGATATGAGCACATCAGATACAGAAACTAATATTGATACAAATACCAATCAATCAATTAGCTGATTAGTCTACGAATCAATCAGATGTTAAAATATGTCATTGAATGTAAATAGTCATAATAATTATCAGAGAAGAAGGCAGATAACTTACCATTATGATGTAGGTGTCTGTTTGTAGTTCATGATGTGAACTGTTTGCAAAATGGCAAAATATAATGACCCTTCCAAGTTTTGTGTTATGGTTTTATTGCAGGGTATGTTTTGCTAAGTTGTCATGACAGATTGTCTGTGTATCTGTAGACATGGAATGACGCCCGGTGTACAGCGAAGGTGACTGACTGTGGTAGCCAATGTAAAATGTTAACAGAATGCATACCATGGCACTATACATTATGACAGATTTATTTAGAATTCAATCAAGAGAGTTTGTATCATATTGTGTCCCATGTTTTCTGCTGATGTGCAGCTGGCTCAGAAGGTTATATCTGATTGGTGGATTGTCGCTATTCACAGCAACTTGGGGAGTCTATTGTGTATAATTCAATGATAACAGTCTTTCACATGCTAACCTAGATAAAGTTGTACATGCCTCTACACAGAAACAGTCATTTAAACTTCTGTTTAAATTTCCCTCAAGTAAACTTTAAAATTATTCTCTTTAAAAATTGATGAAAAAAACAGGGGTAAATGTGCAAATTTAAGTAAAAGGGAAACAAACTACTCATGTTTACCAATCTATAAAATTCAAAGCGACCACTTTTTCTAAGATAACCTTGTGGAGAAACTTAAATTTTTGATTTTCTTCACTACCCTAACGTAGAAAGTTGATATACTCTACAAGCTTCCAGACAAGTCTGACATTCAGCAGATCAGTCAAGTATTGTGAAAAAGTGATTTTGAATATCTGTCCATAAGAATCTCTCCACATTAAAGCCTCATTATACCTGTGTTCCATGTTTTTCACATGCTAATCATCAATAAAACATCTGTGCACTTGAAATATAGTGGGTCCAATCTTATCATTATAATCTGCTTCTGTTGAGGGTTCTTTATTAAATATAGAAAATACACCTTAAGATAATATTGAACTGTAATATGGCTTAATGTGAAGGTGTTATTCTCCATGTTTGCTCAAAAACTCACCTGTGATAATCTGTAAAGTAGGGTGGTCACCATCTGCAACAAAGCTGGACAAATGTACGCTGAAATGTCAGATGCTTCACTCAATCAATCTTCAGCATGCATTACTTTCCAGGATAACGGTTGATGTAATCATTTATAATTTACTGCAATGATTCACACTGAATGTGAGTTGAAGGAATGACTTGTGGAAATTCTACAAAATATCAACATAGAGGTTGAAACCTATGGGAATTCCAAAGAATATTAACACAAAGTCAATTACCTGTATTCTGTATAATAACATGTGGACATTCCAAAAATTATCAGCATAGATGTAACTAACCTTTGGACATTCCCATGATAATCGGCATAAAGGTCAATAACTTGTGGAAATTTCAAAGATTATCTACAAAGAGGTCAGTTGCTGCAGAGAATAAAAAAATATTGGCATGGAAGTCAATAATCTGGGAAATTCCAAAGATTGTCAGCATACACGTGCATAATTTGTGGAGATTCCAAGATTGCCAGCGTAGAAGTCAATAATATGTTGAAATTCCAAATATATTGGCATAGTGGCCAATGATCTGTGGAATTTCATTGGATATCATCAAAGATGTTGATTTTCAGCATTTCAGAATATAGTGAGTTCAATGTTGATTACATTTTTTTTACCATTTTTGTTTGAGAATAAAGTATACTCTCTTGAAACCCTATGGAAAGAACAAAAACATTGTATTTCCTTTGCATTTTTAGCACACAAATGGTATATGTATATATACCAAAAAGAGCTTATATGGTAGGTTTGTGGCATCTGTATGCATGTCTGTATCTATGTACATATGTATGTTAGTATGTGCAGATGTATGTCCATCCACATCAATAACTCCAAAACCGCAGCACCTTGTACTTGGTGTACAGGTACACCCAGGGATGGAAATGTGAATTTGTTCAAATGAATAATGTCAGTGTCAAAAATATGCAAATGGGATAATCAAGGGAAAATCCTGGAAAATTGCTATTACTCTAGAACCAAAAGCCAGATTTGGTTGGAACTTTATATGCAGGTTCTTTATAATGGATATGGCTACATTTGTTCAAATTGTGGTGAAATTTTGATAGTTGTATTTTTGGGGAAATGTTTCCTGTTATTGGTTAAAAAATCATTTTCTCCCAAAGTTCAGCTTGGATTGCTTTGACACTTTGCAGTCTTGATCCTAGAGTTGTCTTCTGTCGGATTTGTATTTTTGGGACATTTTTTTTGCATTTTTGGTCTAAAAATTATCTGTATTAACAATTCTGATTGCTTTGAACATTGTATGTATGTACCTAGAGGCAACATTTGTTGAGTGTCTTCAAATTGTGGTGGAATGTTCATATTTGTATTTTTGGGCAATTTTTTCCCATTTTTGGTAAGAAACTATTTCTCTGAAATCGCTTATCTGATTGCTTTGAAACGTGGTATGCATGTTCCAAGGGGTAAAATTCGTCAAGTATACTCACTTTGGCCTCCCACATTGAACCCAGCATGAGCCAAGTGTCATTGGCGCTATGTTTTGTTATTTTTCATTCATATATTTTATTCAGAAATGAATTTGAAACAAGCCACTATGTGATATGATGCAAATTTCTGATTCGTTTGTCTCTGGTATTTTTAGCTCACATGTCAAAATGAACGTTACATGTTATACTATATGGTACTGTGACCTGAGTCAGAGTTGAATTTCATTTTTCAATGTTACAAACATTAGGCTAATTAGTCACTTGTCAGATCAAAGTCATTCTGCGTTCAGGTCATCATGTTTTATACTGCCCTCTACAGGGCATACAAAAGGAAAGCCAGGAACATGTCTGCGTAGTCATTGACATCTCTATTCTTCATGTTAGTTGAACATGAATACCTTTAGATGACACAGGGGCAGTATGTCTGTTTTTGTGGTAAACCTTATTCAGGAGTCACGTAGGGCCGGCCCAAGTACCCCATACCAGACGGCTATCGACAAAATTTGGGGACATATGTAATGATAACAGAACTCTGTGGCATTCCAAAGGTATTTCCAGAGGGATACGGTGTATTCTGTAGCCAGTGGCACTGTGCTTTTCCGAGCAAAGTATTGGCAGAACGCCATCCGAGGCCACGAGGTTCTGTCATAATTTTCAATACAATAACTGACAGCTCAAATCTGGTAAAGTATAAAATTGATAGAAAGTACTAGCAGCATCGTTCTCTTACTTCAAGACTTTAGTGTGCTACTTAAAGGTAATGTACACGTATACATGTAATTTAAATTTTTATTTTCGATTCAAGCATTGAACACCAACTCACTCTAGGATTCTTTTCAAAAACAGAGATTAACATGGCATCTACAGGGAAGATGAAGCCAGACTGTCGCAAATGGATACGGGGTGTGGTTTGGGTATCCCTTTGGTCATTACAGTTAAACAGATGGTAGATTTCCTTTGCAAGAATCAAACTGATTCCATCGTGCTCCAAATATTTGCTGTATTTAACGTTTCTCAAAAAATATAAAAGACGGTCTAATACACTGGGGCTAGACTTAATTGTGTCAGAAGAATAATTTCATTCTCTGAAATTACAGCAATGTGATATCATGGTAAACCTTCAGAGTCTGTGAACATTATCAAAAATATCAAATCACAGCATATGGTCAAAAGCCAACTCTTTATTTGTCATAGCATTACGCTGAGCGCTTTTTTGTATCATTATAGGTTTGTCAAAACATCTTTCACGATGTATTGCATCTGATGTTGTTGCGAATTTGCTTCTATAAAAATGTTGAATAATTATATCTCAAAAGAAATATCTTGCAGTGAGATGACTCCAGCATTCAATAAACAGTTAAACATTTTCTAACTGTAGACATAGCCAAATTACCACCATACACCTTTGAAGAAATACAGCCTATTACTGCGTGACTTGAGTGATGTAAACCAAGATTGGCAAAATCTTTGTTAAATTCGGCATGTATTGCTACCTTACTTGAACAACAAACACGTTGATATGACAGGCAATCATCGACAGTAAAATTATGCATGCTGCAATGTCAGTTTAGCTTAAGCAAGAAGTCAAATATTTAATTATCCACTTCTTACGCGACTTAAGAAAGCCCTTGTTTCAATGAAGACGACATGCAAATGGAGGTCATATGATCCTGCGCTGGTACAATGTCTGAGTATTTCACTTATTTTGGTTACCTTGGTTACAACGATCCGATAGGTCTACGCAATTTTCGCCAGAAAACACTAGCGTCACTTGTAGTAAGTGGATTATTGAAGCCACTTGATATTTCCTCCGGATAGCACTTTCATATAATGATGACCTTAAAAATAAATCAGTCATAAAGGGATCAATGGGCCAGTATTTCTAACCATAAATATACCTTATTTTGAGATGTGTACCAGTCCAATCTCTGCACACCTGACTAAGGCGTTACACGTAGCAGGCGTAACTGATTATACGAAAATTCCTAAAGACCTAAAGGTTTATAAACACCAACTTCCGCGCTGGTGCGAATGCCAGTGTTGTACTTTATCTTGGCATATGGAAATCTGCAAATGGTTTTTCAAACATAACCTACATAGCCATCATAGCGTTGTCACAGACAAAATAGTTTAACATGGTGCTAAATATTCCATGTCTCAGGCTGCGATAGGTATACAATGCTCTTAGTGAACATAAGTCTCAATTATAGTAATAAGTCTATTTCACTTACTATAATGATAGGTCTGTTTCACTTATTATTATCATTATATTGAGAGCATTTTTTAAAGATTGAAAGTGGCTTGCAGTACTGTCAATTATATTCATGTATCCGATCACTTATACCACTTTAAGAGCTAAATTATTACTTAACTTCATGAAACGGTTGCGATGCGAAAGGCATCCAATATTGCAACTATGATCATTTTCCATTATTTTAGGCTGATCCGTCTGTTGTGAGAATCAATTAAAAAACGCCCGAGGGCAGAAATATTTTATGCCAAGAAGAAGACAAATTGTTTTTACCATAACTCATACAACAGCCAGTTCTACAACCAATTATATCATTCAGCGATTTGGCTATGACCGTGAGTCGACACTTGCTCTGCCAAAGGAGGGAAACATATTCGCCGAGAGATATCCTTTCCCACGCAGACTTCTAATGCATTAAAAACATTGGGGATTAAAATTATCTATTTCAACATAATGGCAAACCGTTTCAGCTACAACAGGCTGGAGTTTGATCAAGTTGTGTCTAACGCAATCTATATGACGATATTGCGCAATTCTACAAAAAGATACGAGTCGGCATTTGGTTTTTACAATTTCCTGAGCATATTTAATCGAACTAAAAGTAAAACACCACTGGAAAACTTATTACAAAG
Source organism: Ptychodera flava (assembly GCF_041260155.1). Taxonomy (NCBI): domain Eukaryota; kingdom Metazoa; phylum Hemichordata; class Enteropneusta; family Ptychoderidae; genus Ptychodera; species Ptychodera flava. The sequence continues at coordinate 158,429 of NW_027248374.1, forward strand.
CCGGACAAATATTTGAAGAAATCAAAAGGGGGTGCGAATTGTCTGTTGAGAAATGGTTTGTCTGATAGTTTTGATTTGATTATCGTTTTGACAAGAACGATTCTGCTATTAATGTTGTGTTGTTGAAGAAGATTTTACGAAGGAGAATGGATGATATGTAATACATAAGCAAAGGTATAAGGAGTAAGAACAGACGACACAATATGTCACAATCCGTTGCAGAGAAGATTGTGAAAAGGAATTAAGCTGAAGTTTAACTGTTCAGTAATTTTAATTCCACGTTTTATAAAAAAGAGAACAGCTATGGGAAAAAACTCCTATGAAGACCTTCGTGAGTTTCGTGCACGTCTGCAACAGTTCCATGAACAATGTGTTGACATAAACAAAGCAAAAACAATTAGGGGCCGTGAAGACGGAATTATCATGAAGGCTCATGCAAACATTCTATGTAAACTAGTCTTCTAAAGTGACACAGAATTTCACAAGATTATCAAAAACGAGGAAACAGAAAATTACCATATCATGGGAGAAAAGACAACAAACAGCTCAGCATCGATTGGAAACATGACCAGGGTATAGCAAACAAACATAAGATCTTCTCTTTGTGTGAATGCCACTGTGGTCATAGCTAACATTTGTCTCCTCACTTTATTTTCGCCGCATTGTTCAAATGAGGGACCTGCCGCCTTACTTATGTCTAAGTGTCAACATGTGTGCGATGGTGTGTTGACATCTCAAGAACAGTTCATCGTATCAAACAAATTCGGCATAGGCTAGAACGTCTCACATTTTCGCGGATGATGTTTGCACATTAAGAAAGCTATCGACTAAAACATTTGCAACTTGTGTTCCTATGGTGTTATCGTAATGGAAATTGCTTGCAAGATACCTTCCTTATACTAATGTTTTTAATGCTCATTAACAATCTTTTGTTGATTTCTCACGATATATTCCAATGTAATGACTTAACCAGGCAGATTTCATGTCCGAAGTAAATACCTGAACACGGATTTAATCCATTTTGTCATGCATTGGTACAACAACAATATATTAAATGTATTAAATGTATTTCTTGCACTTTGATCAACATAGCTTGCTAATTACTATTATCCTATTCTTAACATCTGGAGTCATTATTCAGATATTATTCATGTAATTAATTTCAATTTCATAGAAGGAAACGTACATCAGGTATGTCACCTTCAGAGGTTTACTGAGCACGTGATCAAACATGACGGGTTTTCTTTATTTGTCACGGGTAGGGATATTGTTATTAAGGCGCTCTTTTCCCTCAGAGAGGCTATTCATTAATGATGGGTTTTATCTTGAATATGATAAAGCACTTGTTGCGGTCAAGTTTACAATTCCCTTTAACGAGCAAGGCTTAGATATTCAATTTCTTAGCCAACATTCAAACGTTGACTGAAAATTGTCACAGATATTATGCTTCTGGATCCCCATCATGAATCAGTCCAGTATATGAATTGCTCTGTGTGTCGCCTAAAGACCAATATATGAGGCCCTCCCGTCCATCCACTGGAAATGAAAAGAGGATAATTGCTGACAAAAGTCTTTATTTACAGATGATCCAGATAAAATTCTGAGGAATGAAAGTATTTCGTAAATGATACAAAACGTCGTAGAAAATTATCGTGTTACTGAAAAAATAATAAAAAGTTTATGTACGATAGTAAGAGGGATGTCAAAAATAATTTTAATTTTCCTAACATTGCTTCTTTGTGTAATTGACCTGAGACTGCTGAAACACAACTGTTGAGGATGACATTGTTGTAAACTGTTTGATAGAGGCTGAGCCATTCTGTTTACCGTCGGGATAAAGCTAAATGCAAAATGCTTATTTGAATGTACAAAATCATTAAGAAATATCATCACATATTCCGCAGTTACTTTCGTCGTAGCACTAACAATTTTTTCCTTAAGCTAAACTTTTGCCCTTTAAATCAAAAAATAAATCCTGTCCATATTTTTATAAATGTATAATCCTTTGTATACACAAATCTAATCAAATTTCGTTTGAACTTGAGCTTTTAACAAAGCTACTATCAATCCGGGATGCTCCCAAGCGGTTCTGAAACTTTTCCAATTTTAGACGGTTTAGCTGGCCAGACCTAAGCTGATCTAGTGATTAACTTTATCCGCAACTCCCTGTGTGAACGGACTGAGCTGCATAAATTGGTTAGACCTAAGCCGCTGTAGGGATTAACTTTATCCGTAACTCGCTGTGTGAACGGACTGAGCTGCATAAACTGGCTAGACCTTAGCCGCTGTAGGGATTAACTTTATCCGCAACTCGCTGCGTGAACGGACTGAGCTGTATAAATGCCCTCCCACGACATATATTTGTAATATAACAAACAACAACCAACATTCCTTTCGTCATGCTTGCCGAACAAAGCACTACATCTCGTGGCAATAATTGGTCTGAAGAAAAGATTTGTCTGCTTTAATATCTTATTCTTGGAAGACCAAAGTATACAGAGAATGCTGAACCCAATTTCTTTACACTTTACACATGGTAATGATTCACCGTGTTCTTGAAGAAAGTTTTACCGAGGAATTACATTCTATACAAAAATTTAAAGATCGAAATCTTTCACATCTTTCTTGCATATGTTTTTTATTTCGAATTACAGGCATCAATAATAAGCGATGACACATAGGTTATTAGAAGAAAATGGTTTTTCGAGAATATTTACCAATGGTTTGATCAGAAATGTTCATTATTCTATACCACTCTCTTCAATTAAAAGCTTTTATGAATGAGGGCCAGTTTTGTGATACTGTTTTTACTGAGTTCTTCTTCCTGGAAAGCAGAGGCGTATAAGTCAGAAGTGTAAGAATGTTAACAATCAAAGTTTGATTGTGAAACTGACACTTCAATTATTCTTTATGTGGATATTACAAGTCATAATAGACTGCAGGGTCTCTAGTTTACACTCTTTAATTGCCAGGTATCATTGCAAGCCTTAACATCCCGTCAGTCTTCGTTCACAAACAACACATCTTGATTGGGGAGATTTATGGGGGACTGTGAAAATTTGAGGATACATAAGTTCAAAATTGAAATGACTATAGGACTGAAATGATGGAGTTAAAAACAAAACGCTGATTTGAATTACCATACTGGAAAATTTCTAAAGACAAGTAACTCAAAGGTACTCAAACGTAACTTTAGCAGCAATGTTTCATGTTGAGTACATCGTATTAGTGCCAGTGTCGGTCCGAATTACGCCAGATCCAGTCACATCATATCAAATTAAATGTTGAGTAATGTACATAGTAATTATAGACCGTCACTTTCTCATATCATACAGGTCGGTACAATTAACATGAAACTGTCCTGGTCACCTAAAACCGTTCCTAAACAGCTTACGTTTTTACACATATTTCACTAAGGAGTGTATCCGCTCCTTTTGTTGGGGAGACTACCAAAAATGAAATAATCAAATAAACTTCCGGCATCCAATATCCAGTCTATCATAGATGGCTATTATACTAAGTTATCTGAAAAGGATGCCCTTACGCCATGTGGAGGATTAATGTAATTTAATGTTTTTATTTTTATTTTTAATAGGAAAAATAATGGCTGGGTAATTACTACCCACTTCAAGACAATGTTTGAGGATTAGGAAGCTGTACACGAGACAGCAATTGTGTTTGTGATAAAACAAAGGAATTATAAAGATAGACCATTTTACGGCTAGTATGATACAAACGTTATAAGTGTAAAAGTAAAAGATTTATCTCTTCTATCTTCATGAGTTATTTGTTCAGCTTTGCTGAAGCACAGTTGATGACAGCAAATGGGAAACTTGCGTCTTTCTTTATAAAATGGTACATCTTTTGGCTGCACACTAATTTGCAATCTAAAGAAATTCATCATGTGCTTAAGTAATGTATTCTGCACTCTGTGGAAAAGTATGAAAAACGTAAAGTGGTCAGCACAAAGCTTATTAAAGGTATTATAAATTATTACAAGCTTATTATGAATAGTTTTTGTTTAAACTTCAAGCATTTTAGTTTCATTGCAAACACAAATCTCTGTATATCTTACTTCACCCTAAAGGAACACAATAGGTTACCTTTATTTCATAAAGGAACGTTTATACTTTTAAGGATGGATAAAGTTTACCTATTGCTACTGACATGATTTATTGCAATTTGGAGCATTTCCTTTTTATAACCATATTAAAATTTAGCTATAACTCCCGCTGCAGGCGGGTATACTCGAAATTATGGAACAATTTGCGACATATAGAAAACGCCGATTTTATCACATTAACTTATGTGTCTAAGTCGTCCCATTTGGCATCATATCGTATCGTATCATATCAGGTCCTAAAATACAGAATTCAGATTTCTGAGAGACGGAAATTCGGTGCCCGTGACCAAGCATTTTTGTAAGTTGGGACTACGTTGACAACACACGCATACAGTATTCAACGACAACACACGCATTGTGGCATTACAGTGCCAACGCAGACATGTTTTAGACGTCTAAATGGAACACAGAAATGGCTAAAGAGTAAGCTCAGAAGTGTATTCGGTCATATTTTACGTTAAGTGAAACAGACGACAAAAAGTGACAGTGCAAGATTGGCAAACCGCCAAAAGTACAGTGAGGCCTTTCACAAGCAAAGATGAAATATCTACACTCGTGTAACTATGCAAACTACTAGTTATTGAATTGACCATTTTTTTATTTATGTATTTACGTATTTATTTATTTATTTATTTATTACCCCCAAAATTTCTCTGCCAGCTAAATACCCTTCTTTTATTGGTTTCAACAGCAACTCTCTATGCTAGTTTAGGGTCCCGGTTTAGCACTGCTAAAACAACATTTAAGCATCGGTGGAATGTGCTGTCGTCCAATGAGAATGGCGCATGGTAGCATGGTATAAAACAATCCCCAATAATCCTTTAGATAAAATAAAGCATAGGCTTATATTCCATACGAATGCAGAAAATTGATAGATTCGAGGAATAACTGTCACCACTGCAAATAAACACTTTATTTACAATTGATTGCAGATTTCATTTAAACCCATCGATTGCTGTAATTCGGAAACTGTACATAGTCCTGTGTACATACGCATTAAGTCACCAAAACATGTTAATTTACTCAGTTTATATAACGAGCCCTGTGAATAATGATCGCCTACTCGAACGGTAAGAATTGGAAAATGTTAGCATACGCTGCCTTAAAATTAAACGCAACAATAATTACCACATGTGATACAATCACGTGAAATGCATCACACAGAGGAGTCAAGAAACAAAATATCTGCATACTTCTCGTCGTTTAACATTTAACGTTTGTAGATAACATTCAAATTAATGTCGCGGGAAGAAAGTTGTTTTTTGCGATATTTCCTAAATTTGCATTGTTTTTATAAATAACCAAGGAGACTTTACTGAATTACAGTGATTACAGCAATGTTGTCGCTTTTCAGGTTTTAACTCCTCTTGTGATATGCGTTTACTTGTTTATTTGTATCTTTCTTGTTTGTTTTCTGTTTGTTGTTTTAGTGAAATAAATATTTCGGATTATTGTTTATTCCTGTTGTTCAAGAAGAGAATGCTAATTATCCTGCAACGAAATTGTGAAGTTCTAGTCCGGTTGGATATTCAATGCCACTTTCTTTAGATGCCGCATGTTACATATTTTCGACTAGTTGGGAGTCTGGTCTTCTCTGGTACTCTGCTGAACTTCTGTCCTTTGTTTTCCGGATTCCTTGCGCCGTTTCCTTATCATTAATAGTATTAATAACATTCCGACTTGTACTGATATAGTTATCCCAACAACGACGAATATGTTTGCAGCCATGTCTGAAAGTTAACATTTTAATCATTATATTTCAATCATAACCACGCTATTAATGAGTAAAATAATGTATATCAGCAACGTATGTCCGTCAGTAAGGAGCTTTTGAAATTGAAGTTCAGCTTCTAAAGAAGAGCCGGCTCTAGCAAGATACAAATTCAAAATATGAGATTTCATCTCTCAAAAATCTGTCGAATTTATGAATTTAGCTGCGCTTCTGCCTGTCAAACGTCTCATCATGTGTGTTCAGCATTGTATATGTATACACTCAACGCCTAAAATATAGAAGTTAATTTCGGCAAAACTTTGCTTATATATTGAACGTGTTCAGAATCTACGTTCTGATCATTTATATTTAACAAAGCACTGACAGCATTTCACGATGACTGTTGCCTGGTACAATGAATCGATTGATGACAATGATATACTTTAGATTTGAATGGATTAACAGAGAGATATGACTGATGTTTTGTTTACCTGCAGTATGCTGAATCTGTTCTCTACAACGCGGGAAGTCTTTATTTCATAGATAGGGTGTATTATGTTTTTGTTAACACCTACTCCAATTCCTTAAATTCAGAGTTCATAGGCTTATTTACACAGACCCCTCGTTCATTGTTTGTATTCCAAAAACTCTAATTAAAATGTAGAAATTTTAATATGAATAAATATTTACAGTGTTGATGATATGAAATATATATCAAGTCAAACAAAAAAAATCGCTTACCAGAGTCTGATTCGCCTTTCACAAAATGCCTTCCCGACTTAGCGTCAGGTTGACCTTTGGTCTTGACTAGAGGAATATCTCCGTCAGTACTTAATTCTAGAGTTTTCGTCTCAGCTTAAAGTAAATATCAATGTAGACATATTTGAAATCATTCTATTACTTTTGCAAGGTGAAGAATTAGCTAAATCGCGGTCACGCTCGTAGCCATGAAATTTTTAAGCAAGAACTCACAAGACATTTTCTCCGTAGATATTGCCAATATATTTGAACCTAGCTAATCACGGCTGTGAATTGAGGTAAGTTGTACAGCAAGGAAAGAAACTGTCTTTCAAAGACTCTGCATTCACTTCAACTTACCAGTTTAGCTACATCGATGATCCACAGAATAGCGTATACAAACTTTGCTGATTCTAACATATATAACATGAAATTTGTCTGCTGTTGTACATGACGTTTGACCTCCGAAATTTGTAAATTAAACAAGTGATAACAATGTATGATAAACAAAAATCGTTGTATGTATATATCTATCATTATTATCATGCTGTTTCATGAGTTTACCTCACTATCAAATATTATCAACATCTTACCTTCATGAACTAAATCCCCAGATGTTAGTCCAGTTCTTTCCAGATCAGTGAACTCTATGCAGGATTTTGACAAAGAAAGTAAACTATAACAACAATGAACATCACGTCTGCATCAAGTTTCTTGATCAATTCAAATCACATCGTAATAGTATCAACAACAAAGCTCCTATTCAAAATTGTTCTGCTGCCAATGATGGTTAAGCATTTGGATGGATACGCGATCTTCCTTTTTCGAAAACAGACAAATGCATGCAAGCAGTAGCCGGAAATTAATTTCGTATCATAGCTTTTACACAATCATACATCATACATAAGACAGTTGTCACTATTTACGGCCTGAGGGGTCGGAGGAATGTCATTGGAAGATCCAAAATTTCGAGTGACCCCGCCAAACATGATGAATTTGAGTAACCCGCCTCTCTTACTATGAATTTTGACTGACCTACTTAGAAAAGTTAAACACCAATACATGTAATTGTAAAATTTATAATATACAGCAACGTACTGAATAGTGTTTTTTTATTTTTTTAATAAATGAAACTGGTAAAACGCCACAAGGGGAGAGCATGATGGGGGCACGATAGGGGTTTCCCTTCTTTTACTGAAAATTTTGAGAAATTGATGTGTGTTATGACGCAATATAATCTAAGGGTTGTTTCAAATTCATTTTGCAGTCGGTAATACTGTATGAAAATGACTTTGAAAACTGGTATTTTCTTACATTTTTTTGCATGTTCACTGTTTGAGTAACACAATTCAATAACGAAACAATGACAATACATTTTGTAAAAAAAGTTCTCAGTTTGCCAGATATTGGAGACAAATGTATATGCCGCAATGGTAAATCTGTGACCTTCTTGTATCATTTCTCCAGCTGCCAGATTATAATGACAAGCCTGAATGTGACATGCTTAACTGTGAAAATGATCATTGAACGAGTTGAATTAAAACATACAGTGGAATTTGATCGAGTGTCCCTTTTGCCTTGCAGAACTCGACAAGTCTTTATGTTGATTATCACTAGAAAAGTAAACATTGGCAACAAATTGAGTATTTGGTGTTAGATTACAGCGCACGCGGCGAACGTTTCCCAGACACTGTCTCGTCTACAATAATGACAGTCGTTTCAGCATGCCACTCATGCACAACAAGCTTGACACCGCACTATAGCTATAGCACATCATCAAAGTTTTTTTCAGCTACAGCTTTGTGTACTTTGATTTAGGAAATATAACTCAGACAAAACTCACTGGCATATTTTTCGAGTGTCGGATCTATATCTCGAGGAAAGTCCTCAACATCAACCGGACTGACTCTCGGCGTTTTATTACAGTGAAACATTGTATTTTTTCAGCAAGGTAAAGAATATTTTGAAGGCAGAGAGATATCATCGTCCCCTCCATGCTAACCCGTTGCCGTGTATGATGCCGTCCGGGAAATTAGTGCCCAAATACGGTGAATTATTTCAGAAACACTTGGTGTGTTATTCAATGGCACAAAATGTACGTGTTGATTGAATTGCACTTGCCTGTGCAAATCAACACTTTTCTTCAAGTCTATTTTGTAGCTCAGAGAAGTGTCAATTCAGAGAGAAGTGTCAATTGAGAAAGTTTCATTTAGCTGAGACAAAAGAGAAAGCGGGATTAAAGTTTCATTGGGAGTGTTTAGCATTTTCTGGTTGACAATATTCAGTGTTGTATCGTGTCAAACTTGTTGATAGAGTAGACTGTACTCGCAATGCTACAGACTGCATGCTGAAGGAACTGTTGTCGTGATTGCTGACATCGAGAGGAGAAGAAAGGTTTTTTTTTTAAAGAATTTACTTGTTCTTCATAAAGTTCCCAATTTAAAGTAAACACCTAAAAGAAAACTGGTGATGTGCATGTAGTGCAGTGTTATGCTTGTTGTCAGTGACATGCTGAAACAACTGCAGTGATCGTGACGAGACAGTGTATGGGAAACGTTTGCCGCGCGCTGTAATCTAACACCAACCAAAGACGAAGACTCAATTTGTTGCAAATGTTTACTTTTCTAATGATAAGCAACATGTAGACTCGTCGAGCTCTGCAAGGCAAACCGGACACTCAATCAAATTCCACTGTATGTTCTGTGATAATAAAGGATGAATTCAGTTCAGTTCTGTCCTTGGATCCTGCGAAAATTTTGAAAAATTGATGCGTGCAATGGTGCAATATGAGAGGTTTGAATTTATTTCACCCCCGAAAATGAGTAATCCCCTCTCTACCTCTCCACATTATGAGTGACCCCTCTGGCGTTTTCAATTTGTTAAGTGACCACTTCCTCACATTCCTCAAACCCCCAGGTCGTAAATAATGACGGCTCCCTAATACTGAATATCGTGGACTATATTCAAAGCCCAATCACATAGCGATATAACTACGCCAGCTGTTAACACGCTTTTTGTTCATGAGTTTACCTAACCATCGATTATTATCTCCATCTTACCTTCATGAACCAATTCCCCAGAGATTAGTCCAGTGCTGTTCACATCAGTATACTCTATGCAGGATTTTGACATAGAAATATTAAGCATCACGTCTGCATCAAGTTTCTTAACCAATTGAAAGCGTGTCGTAATAGCACCAACAGCAAAGCTCCTATTCAAAATTGTTCTGCTGCCTATGATTGTTTCTCTACTAGAAACAAGTCACTATTATAGTATTCGTCTAAATTGAATGGCAAATGATTATGTGTGATTCGCGTCAACTATATAAGCATTTGGATGATTACACGCGAACATATATTTTCGAAAACACACATAGGCATGCAAGCAGTAGCTGGAAATTAATTTCGCATCATAAAGTTTACATTATCTATTGCAAATAAGACTGAATATCGTGGGCTATATACAAATTACTGGACTCTCATTTTTGTCCCTTCTAACCTCCCTTAGTGAAATCCATCGGCATTCTTTCACTTCTTGTGTTGTCAATATCTAGATAGAATTAAGAAAATCAGTGCGGAAATATGTTTAGATGATAAGATCAAGTGAAGTTTATAATATATGGTCATAAACAAAATACTGAGATTTATGTCCTAGTATATTGTGCCGAAGAAGTATTGTCAAAGACGTAAAACGTCGAGAACAATACCAAAGCGTACGGTGTACGACGACATAAATCATGGTAATTTGTGAATAATCTTGTTAGAGACCTTTTACGTCCAATTTTACCAGGAAAAAGTCATAATTTAAGCGTTTTTTGGATGTCCGTTGCTTACTACACTCCCGGGACTGCACGGAACGATTACGAAAAGACTGCAAACGCGTTTAGCACGTCCGCGAAATCCGCGCAGCGCAGTGCACCTTGAGTTATCGTACTCCACATTGGACTCCGTGTCCTTAAATACCAAAACTTACTGTACGACGAAACTCCTAAGGTTAGAGAGACAAGTTGATAATAATGCATTCCTTTGCAATGAGGACCAACCTTATTAAGTGTAACATATTGCAATATTGAATGTCTCGCATGATTTGATATTTCAAAAAAGTTGGTCACTTACCGTGTATTATATATTATATATATATATATATATATATATATATATATATATATATATATATATATATATATATATATATATATATATATATATATATATATATATATATATATATATATATATATATATATATATGTGTGTGTGTGTGTGTGTGTGTGTGTTTTATATAAAGACACAAATTACTTCAAGTACAATATAATAACATATGTTGCTTTAGTTTAATTCTTCTGCAATCTTCATCTGTCTGACAATTGCAGGATGCATTAAACTTAGGTAACAGGTATTATTACTTTGTACTTGAAGTAATCTGTTGTGGTGTCCGCACTGGGAAATCACAGTGCTCGACGCCAAAACCGAAGCATTATATCCCACGATAGGTTCCCACTGTGTAATTTTTACAGTGAGTACGGCCCCGGACAGTAGATGCGCGAGCGTTTGAGCTATGATGACGTAGCAAATGACTCGATCACCCTCAAAAACACTTTGAGTTGGTTTTCAAAATGTCGCAACCAAAAGATATTATTTATCAAATTTTAACAACACCTACAATATAGAATGGAACGTCCCAATATATAAGTTAATGTGTAGAGCTAAGAATCCTTTCAATTCTGTCTTATGACAGCAGGATGCAATAAACTTAAGGAACATATATAATTACGTTATTCACTGATTCTCAGTTAAAGTGGACAAAGTGGAGGGTAAAATGGTTTTGTATTTGATGTCGGCTAATCAGTATAGTTTTATATCCTGACTATTGGGGACATGACTTTGCACTAATGTGCAAATTTTGAACACATAAATCAACTAGGTTTTTATTTTTCGTGCTATTCAATTATAAGTATGCAAATTTAACGAGTAATTTACGTTACCAAGGAATGTTTTTGAAATAGTTATACCCATTAAAGTAGCCACAGATATTTCGGAAAGTAATGTTTTCATTTAAGAGAAAGTTACACATAACCTTCATGAAATAGGTAATTGACGCTTACAACACAATGTTGATAGACAAACAATACTGCCAAGTTCGTGATACCATCAATCTGAACAAAATTTTCATGAACTCTGATATCATCTTTATGATATAAAAGTGACTATAGATTCGCTTTAAATTGTTTGTTTGTTTACTTGTGTTGAGTACGAAATAAGAACACTGAGATTAACAACTGCGCTACGTTGTTAATTAAAAACATTTATATGTTCCTAGAAAGTTGTAACGTAGATTACGTCACTATTGTCGGTGGTAACGTAAATCAAAGAAACTATCACAAGTTACATGGATCTTGTCATCTTTTAAACATTTTGTTTTGTCATAATTAATATCAAAGGAACGAATGGACTTTATCAATATCAATCTTTCTGTTAACAACTAAATCACTTTGATTTAAAACTGTATGTTATCTAATCTCTCTTAGGAGGGATTATGGAATGTTTTATCCATCAAATGGAATGTTTCATCCATCAAAATTCCAACATTTCTGTAAAACACTTTGCGTTTCAAATGAGATCATAAATATCGGATGAACTAACATTTGTGTAGTCCTCTGCAGCAGTTGTCAGCTATCTGCCACATTGATATTCACGGTAAAGTCGATCTTGAATGATAATAACGTAAATTACATATTAATTCCGATTGCCTCATAGAAATGTAAAGTTGAAAAGTCATGGACTACGCTTGGGGAAATAAATGTAGAAATACAAAGTTTAATTGTCATTTTCATATAGATATAGAGTAAAGGACTATAATCAATCATACTAACAAGAAAGGCAAATGCTACCGAACACATTTCGAAACGCAACATGCGGTAAATAAATTGTCTGAGAATTCAGAAATATCATTCTCTTAATAACAATGTCAGTATTGTAGCAGCTTCATTACATTAAGAAGTTACCCTTGTTTAAAATATTGATCAGTTGGACTTAAGGAAACTTAGATGGTATTTTAACGAACTGTCTCATCATTTTCCATGGCAAAACTTCTTCTTGTGCTAGTTCATCTGTTAATGAGCTTACATACAGAACTCTTCCACTTTTATATTTTTACTTTTGCTCAATACAACACAATACATCTTTCAATAAGAGCCTTGACCTGGGCAATTTTCCCGTGTCGTATTCTGTGACTGACATATTACTGAGTGCTTTTTTGACTTTCTGTCTTCTCCGACAACAACTGCATTGACTTTGGAATTTTCTTTTGCCTTGCTGTGCTGCCCTCTACTATAACTATTTACTGGGTTGTAGTATACGTACTTCTTGACACGCTCCCTATCCTTCCTCTAAAACTCTCCCCTCTTTAGGTCTCTTTTCATTCTCCTTAGGCTCTATGAATTTGTACTCTTGCTTTCTCATTCTGCAAATAGTAGACATATTGCCCATGGGCCATGGCGATGTGAAAAAAAAAAACAAGAACACATTGTTGTCACATATAATTGTAATCTACGTTACGGTTATTGCAACTAAATATTATCTATTAGAAAATTACAGTATGTTTGAATATGGCGTTTTGAGGAAGTCACATCTTTGTTGTTTACTACTTCGTACTTTTACAAGCTTTAAAATATCAAATGTGATTTTATAACGAGTGCTTCTTCGCAAATGTAACTTACGTTACCGCTACTTTGAAATTTGTTCATATTTTCAATAGATATATGATTATATATATGTTTTGCCTTTGCTGATTATTAGTTTGCTTCGTTAATTCGGATATTATGTCAAAATACGAAACGTTTTACTGAAAATCTTATTTAGCCCTGTTCAGTTTGCTTTTTAAAATTTAAGTAATTTACGTTACAAATGCCCACCTGCAAATATGGTCAGTCATATGATCCAGATTTATATACAGTGTTGCTAAATGAAGTTGATTCTCAAGTTGTAATGTACCCAAACAGCAAGACAGCAAGATAACAAATCATATAATGACACGTATCGTTACTGTATCCTGGACGCGTCAAGATGAGGCAACACCGTACATGAGCAAAATATTCACAGGGTCTGTCTTTTAGAATCATTTCCTCACATTTTGGTCTGTCTGAATGGTGATTTGAGTCGTCTGCTGTTGCCAGCTACCGGACAGCCTGTCGGTCTCGTTGTGAATAGTATTGGGGTTAACACAAAGTCAGTGTGCGGTGGCCTCCTTTAGGGTAATACGCTGGTAACGTTTTTTACTAGTTTACGTAATCATATGTTCATTACATTTTAAAAACTTTTTACACAATTTCTGCATAAATTCAGCCTATAGAAAACAAATATCTGTTTCATATGAAAGAAGACCTTGTTCAAAAATAAATTATGTGAATTGCTAAAACTTATCTACTTGAGCAATCAGAAAATTAACGGTAACGTTTATTACATGATTATCTATACGGGTAGAATGGGCGAATATGGCAAAGGGGCAACTTCATGTTGTAAGGAAAACATTGTTTACTTACTACTGAAATAGAACTAGAACAAATCATGTCCATGTACCATTTCTTTTTGTAACAGAATAAGGAAATATATCCGAATTAATGGCGTACATCAACAATGGACAAAAATTGCTTGATGAACGATAATGTAAATTACCTTGATTATACGACAACGACAGTTCATGAAGAATATGATGAAGGCAGTAATTCTTCAGCCGAAAAGTTGCTTTACTAAATGCGTGACATATTACTACAAAGAAAAAAGGAACGAAATATTTCGATACCCCTGCAAATTTTCTGAGAACAGAGTGAACGTAAAGAGTATACTGAATGCGACATTGTTTTACTGCGAAATTGATGAGAAAATCAAATTCAGAAAAGGTTAAAATTATTCAAATAATGCATTTCAATGGTACATGTAGATGTTTCTAGTGTAAAATAGCTATTTTGTTTAAAGTTTTAACATCCGATAAGACTTTCCTACGCACTGTTCATTTTTGATAGCCATACGACACAGTCACACCAATTTGTCCCAGTTAACTGAGAATCAGTGTATTATTAATAACGATTTGCCTTCCGCGTCGAGCACTGTATTTTCCAACGAGGACATCTGTATACTTGTATGTATATATATATATATATATATATATATATATATATATATATATATATATATATATATATATATATATATATATATATATATGTGTGTGTGTGTGTGTGTGTGTGTGTGTACTCTTACCTCCTTCATGTACAACGTCAGAGTGTGTTTCACTTCTTTGCATATCTTGAGGGTCAAATGAACCGACATGAATGCATGCATACATGAATGAATGCGTGCATGAAAATGTATGCATTCATGCATGCATGCATGCATGCATGTAATGTGTGTATGAGAGAGAGAGAGAGAGAGAGAGAGAGAGAGAGAGAGAGAGAGAGAGAGACTTTATTGTAGACTCTTGGTAAATTCATTTAACCTGAAACAACTTGAGCTTTAAGAATATTGTAAGATAAATATGGTCTTGAAATTGTTTTAAAGTTGCAAAGCCAGGCTTGAATTGTTGAACTACCATTAAGGAGTTTGCGTGGCAATTACACAATTAAGAACATGCATTTTGCATTTGAACGATTACAATCAGGTACTTTTGAAATTCCTGTTGTGGATTTTAACTTCTAATATATTGAAGCATATTATTCTGCATTCTTGTTATTGTGTTTTCTATGCGTAGACCCAGTAGTGCTTGGGAAAAAAAGACATTACCGGTAAATTATATTGCCGTGAATAAAATGACATGAATGTTAACTTTACCAGTTCTGTCTGTATCATATTGTAAATGATCTGCAGCAACCGCAACATATAGCCTCTCAGGTCCTTCTTCTTGGATAAATGAGATTTCTTTGGAAGCATAACAAAGTCCACAAATGTCGTACCCGGACGTACTCTATATACTTCAATCCAGAATACAACGCCAAGAGAAGCTCCGTATATTATATCGCCTTCAACGGCGAGGCCGAATAATGTTGATTTATCAGGTGAAAATGTTATTCTCGACACACCACCACTGTTTTCAATAATATACTTCCAGGTAGAATCGTTACTCGACCATGCGTACACGAAATAGTCGTCTGCAACTCCAAATATGGTGCTATTTACGCCGACACTGATACATCGCATACAGCAAGATGTGTGTATCGCATCCGTCCACGCACTAAGAAACCTACAAATAATTTTTCCTTCTTTGTCTAAAGCGATTAGACTGTCATTACTCAACATTTCGACATCAGTTATTAGCTGTCTATTATCTAGAAGGTGTACCCAATTTCCTCCTGCAACCGATCTGTACAAGTGTTGTCAATTCCAACCAGCAGAATACGATATTCTGTGTGGAAAACGTCAAAAGTGTGATTTAATGTTTTAATTCCTATCTACAATCACACCAACCTTTGAAAAAACGTTTTGACGTTCATGTAACTAACAATATTAATATGTTAATAAGCTACTCTACTGAATCCATGCATGGGATGTATTTTTTCATACACAGCGACTTATGTACAGACATGCAAATTTTAACGTGTTTTAAAATGTTATTGCTACCCGTGAAAAAGAGCAGTTTTAACTATAAAAGTCTTTTTCAATATCACCCGATAACACAAGACATAATATAATGTACCTTTATTATTTTCCGTCTCCACTTATAATATAAGTTCTTGACGAGAGTTTAGCGAGAAGGCGTAACAAATGAGAACAAACGTCGATATTACACATACCTTCATTGTCTTCCAAATCCTCCATATTGGGGGTGCCACTGCCAGTTTCTAAATATAGTAACAAAGGAATAATCATCATCAGAGTCATTATCAAATACGTCTTGTTTCAAAAGAGAGCTGCACAAAAGGAACCCTAACGATGAAGACCAATAATACACATAATAACTATATGATAGCTCCTCCCAAACCAGATTATTCAAGGGCTTAAGATTTCACATTAACTAATCGAACTGAGCATTATTATATGTAAATTAAAATTTGACTTAAATACTTTTATTTATGCGACAATAAATAGTAAATGGCGCTTACGCAACTCAAACTGTTTGGGCAATGAATACAAACAGAAGTGATTTCAACTGGCTTTATAAGTAGTATAGAGTGGTCGTTTTAGTGTAATTCTCATGACACTCTGTGTAGTTGTTTTGCCAAATTTTCCTGGTGCGCTCAATGTGAAAAAACTACAATAGCTTCAAGGGTGTACAGTTAGAGAAATCTTTTTTTCTTGCAGAAGTTGCAAAGTTTGAAGACAGGACACGCTACCTTAACCAGGATTGAAAAAATATATTGAAAAACTATAAAAATATCTCTTGAGAACAAGGTTGTTGATCTATTTACTGCATCTGCGGACCACAAAAACTCCTAACGACTTTTTATCCGACAGAACTGAAAACATTTTCTCCGATCAGGTGTTTATCTTTAAGCTTGCAGACAAAAATGAATAAGAGTTTTGTTTCTTTTTCTTGCCAGTTATAGAATCTGTCCACTTTTAATGTAAACTACAACTACAACTCTTGAACGGTCTCTTTTAGATACACTTGTAGATGTAGCGGGAGAAACCTGGTTTTCCTTGCAGCGTATCAGAAGAAATTTCAAAATTGATATAATGATATTATTGAACACCACTCTTGCGAACACATCCATACAGAGTTTGGGGAAATGATAAAGTTGCTATTCATATCTTTGAAGAACTCCCTCTAATTATCTTAACTACAGTCTGAAAGGGCAGTAAGAGTAGCCAATGTGCCACTACAGTCATACAAGAAAGGTATCAAACTCCTCATACTGCATTTCAATTCAGTTATACATCATTGCTAAATCTGCCTGAAGGTTGGGTGTTAGCTCTGCAAGCGTACCATCAGGCAGCACACTCAAAATGTTATCCAAACTATTGCAAGGCTCAGAAGCTGTCTTATTTGCAATCTGTGGCTCATCATCGACAGTTCTTTATTTTTGATTTCTTCTAACCATTATTCGATTTTAATGTATATTGCATCAATTGTCTCTTTACTTTTACTTTCAATTATATGAGTTCAATCAATGAGCCAATTTCTTCCGGGGTTACCGTTTCTGTTGATGCTTTATGGAGCAGGTCATAATACCCTTCTTGGTAATTAATTCTGTCTCTAAATAGATCTGTTTTCTCATTTTTTAGCTCAGCTTGTCACATAATTATCCATCTCGCAGATCTGCGCTAACCATGAAATCATCTTAATGTCATGCTTCAAGAACAGCATCTACTTATCAAACGTATTTCATCATAAGCATCATCAATTTATTTTCCGAGATCAATGTTTTCTCCGTTCATCTTTTTAGCTAACGAGTTCAATCACGTGAGCTATTGGCATAGCGATGTCTGTCTGTCTGTCTGTGTGTGTGAGTGTGAGTGTGAGTGTCTGTCTGTCTGTCTGCTTATACAACTCGAAAACGCCTGAAAAGATTAAAGTCAGATCTAGAAGACAGGTACCATATGCTGATTGCAAGAACTGATTAGATTTTTTAGTGTTGCTTGCATAATAATGAAGTTATGCAATATCATTTTTTTATATAATGGTTTCCATGTGGATAGAGTAATGACAGTGTCGACATATATCAAGGAATACTGCACAAAAATTCATGAAACTTTTCATAGATGTCAATCTGAGAACATTATGATGATACTGTGAGTATAATGTCAACTATCGGCTCATTTGCATAGTAAATGAATTTTTTTAAATTTTGTAACATAACTCTGAAATTCTTGCACCAATTTGATCATACATGCAATAAATATTGATCAGATTATATATCTAATCGTCCTGAGAAGCATTGGGCAGTGTCTTGTTAATAAACAGCCCATTTTAATATTTGATGAAGTTTTGTAATTAGTCATATAACTCCGATATAAGTGCTCATGATTTGATGAAATCTGCTGCAGATACTGAGTCTACAGATATTTAACTGTGTAGTAGAGCATTTATATTTATATCTTTGCAGATCATTAGTATACGTAATGCAGATCTCTGCACACCAAGTGTACAGTGTCGATTTGCATTTTATTTGTATAGGTACGTGCATACTTAACGTATTTGACACGTGTACAGAATCAGTATATGTGTGTATATTGTTGTATATAAAGCATTTTGCCCAGTGCAAGTTATAAACAGCTCATTTGCGTATTTTATGAAGTTTTTTAATTAATCATATAACTCCAAAATAACATCACCAACTTGATGAAATCTTCTGGAGATACTGATCTGACAGATATCTAACTGTGTTTTAAAACATTTAGAAGTGCGAAGTTAAGTAAGTGTTCATTTACATATTTAATTGACTTTGTAATTAGGTACATAACTCTGAATTTATGACACCAAATTAGGTGAAACCTACTACAGATATTGATCTGACATCTAATTGTCCGATTAAACACTGAGCAGTGTCAAGTTCATAAACAGCTCATTTGTATAGTTTATGAAACTTTATAATTAGTCCTATAACTCCGAGATAACTGCACCAAGTTTGAGTAAATCTGCTGCAGATACTGATCCTACAGATATCTGACAGTGTTGTAAAGCTTTTAGTAGTTTGAAGTTAATTTATGGTTCATCTACATAAACAATTAACTTGTATTTAGTGATATAGCTCTGAAATTATGGCACCAAATTCAATGAAACCTGCTACAGATATTGATCTGTCCCATGCAGCATTGAGCCGTGTCCTTATCATTAAGGGTTCATGTGTTTATTTAATGAACTTTGTAATTGGTGATACTACTCCAAATTACAGCATTAAATTTAAAACGTGCTACAGATGTCAATTTGTTAGACATCTTATTGTCAAACAAAACACTGAGTAGTGTCAAGTTAATAAACATCTCATTTGCATATTAAATACAGTTTTGTAATTAGTCAACTAACTCCAAGCGTACTGTGCGAAAGTTGATGAAAACTGCTACATATAATGATATAACAGATATCTGGTTGTTCTCTGAAGCGTACTTTTATGTACTGAACCTGTTGTGAAACACGTGAGCACATTCAGTTCACATCTGGTTTTTATCGACAAAGACAGGCACAACCATGAAAAATAGTGTATATACGATTCACAAAGAAAAGTTATGTTGTCGTCACGCTTGATACCTTTGTCTTGGTCTTTGACCTTGAAATTGCTGGCCACTAAAATAATAGAGTCATACCAAATGTCGACAAATCTATTGTGAATTGACAAGTACTTACATAAAGTAGATGTAAAGGAATCCGAGATACTTTAAGGCATAATCAGGAAAGAACTCTGTGACCCTATATGGTCTGCTTTACATAATATGCAATCTGGGACAATAGAGGCAATAACTTATTGTTTCTAGCATATGGCGGGAAATATGCCATTGCATGTGGCATCCTTTTATAACTGACAATGGAACAGTCTATCTGGCAGTCACCTTGAGTTGGAGATGAAAATGTGTCCGATAGATCGATTGATTTTAAGCTGAGACCTTTCATCGGTGCTCAGACCTTTCAGTTGTTAACACCGTTAAGTGGTTTACAAACATCCAGACAAACTATTTTAGCCTACTACGTCAATGAGGCTCGCCGTTGCTTTATGAAAGGAAGAGGTATAAGCGTAGTTGAATTGTATGACCCTGTTTTCCCGAAGAAGTGGTTTTGCCTGTTCATCTACTTGCGTACTTTAAAGACCACCCAGTTTCATTGCCATTGTCCCAAGGTCATGAATACGAAAGACGTAGTTCAGTCGGAAATATGTGAAATACAGCAATGCGTGGCCATATTTAGCATATGTATGCCGATATCTTTGTCCCATTTGATGCTATGGTCCCATTGAATGTATGCAAACCACATTGAATGTATGCAAACCACAATAACTGCAAACGGGTTGGGTCAACATTCAACAAGATATTAAAGAGGCACTCCCACTTGGTAACATTTTTAAAACACATTTTTTTAATGCCAACGGTCGATATTTGACGTGGCGACTCCGCGCGGATCGCGAGATATCGATAAAAACATGTCAATTCCGAGCGTATTTTTCACATCCCGAAGTTTTACGATCGTTTCTGGTTATGACCCGAAATTCCCCGAAAGTGTGTTGTTGTGCTGATTGACGATATTTTAAGGAGTCCAAAAACGTTCGAATGACGCAATTAAATTACATCCTACTGCGATGACTTTATATACATCATTATCAATGCCTTTACCTCTGGTAATTCTTGTTTAAAACTTCTCCTTAGTTTTTGTCGTTTTCATTATTCTCATCAGTTGTATTAAATCTTTAAGCAATACCAGATAGATATCAGTTTTTAAGTGTAAAATATTAGTTGCCTCTGATGACTACATTTTGTCGTCTGCCACACAGTTACGCGTGGTTCGATACATAGCGGCCGCCGCGTGTGGTATGCGCGCACACCACGCGGCGGCCACTATGCATGCTATGTATCAACCGCACCTATCTGTGCTAGTCACCTATGAAAATTCTGGTGGAATCAGCAAACTTTGTTTTTCGTTTTTTTTGCCGAGTCAGTAGGACTCGGCTTTCTCCCATGGGACATGACCGCTCACCGACGCGAGTGGTACTGCTGTGGCGTACAGCAGCGTCAGCGTAGACTCGTACTCCATAGCTTAGTTGACAATGGCCCCAGTGCCGAACGTTCTATGTTCGGAAGCTGAATTCAGGTGGGCCACCGGAATTCAAACTTTAACTTTTTTGACGACATGTTTTTATCGATATCTCGCGATCCGCGCGCAGTCGCCATGTCAAATATCGACCTTTGGCATTAAAAAATGTTTTTAAAAATGTTACCAAGTGGGAGTGCCTCTTTAAGCAGTCCTACTAAATGCGAAAAGACACAGTCCGTTTTATGGTTGTTGTGATGATATGTTATAACATTTTGTACCATAAAGAGTTATTCCCTTGTGACCTCTTTCAGTTACGTCATCTTTTCTTACAGTGGTCATTTATTCATTCATTCATGTTTATTGCCATTGAAGCAAAAAAAATATATATACTTAAATTACTTATAATTATCCGAACTACAAAGCACAACACTGAAATGGCAATTTTGGAGTCCAAAAGTAGCTTTTCGCTAGTCAAGTTTGGCTCCACCTCAAGTATTATTTTGCACGTAATACAATACTGAGGGCTGACAGATTCTTTACATATTAAATTTAAAACACACACAAAGAAAAGAAAAGAAGGGATACATGAGCAGCGTAATCAAGTTTTCAAGAAATTGCCAAGGTATTATGGTGAATAAATTACATTTCATCAACAAGGTATTGGTGAATAAATTACATTTCATCAACAAGGTATTGTCTCAGACCTTTCCTGAACCGATATTTCGATGTAAGGGTTTTCAAATGTATTGGTAATTTATTCCATAGCTTTGCACCTACATATTTAATAGAAAATTGACCTGCAGCTGTGAGCATTTTTGGAATAGATACATTTCCATATTGATTAAATCTTGTATTTCTGCCATGTTCAATCAACTGTAAATATTCACTAGGGTGATGAGGAAGGTTCTCATTGTACAAATCGAAAACAAAACTTCCTATGCCAAGTTTATGAAGCTTATAAATGTCGAGAACACCAAGTTCCTTAAACAATGGAGACGACGGATCTCTGAAGCCAGAATATGTCATAATACGTACACACATTTTCTGAACATTTAAAATGGTCTGTAGATAGGAAGAATAAGTACTTCCCCATACTTCTAAACCATACATAATGTTTGGTTGAATGAAAGATTTATAAAGTAAAATAAGAATGTGTTGGGATACGACATTTCTTAATTTCCAGATTTCGTACGAATACAATTCTCTGCATACTCGATATGGTCTTTCCATGATAAGTGTTTGTCAAGATTACACCAACAAAGGAGGCTTTTTCAGTCTCATTTACAACTTGATCTCGAATCATAAGAGCACCCAATGTGAAAATAACTCTGCGTTTGCCATGAAAAAGTATGTAGTTTGTCTTCCCTATATTTATAGTCAGCTTATTTGCATCACACCATAGAACGACTTCCTTGAAATGTTCATTGACAATGGAAAGGTCTATTGTTCTTGTCTTATCTGGAAATGTGTGAAAAATATTACTATCATCCGCAAAGAGACGGAAATCAAAGTAGTTAGATGCGTTGGCAAATCATTTATATAAACTAAGAACAATGTTGGGCCAAGTGTCGAACCCTGTGGAACACCACAAAAGATTGGCATATTTTCAGAGTTGATACCATCAGCACATACAAACTGAGTGCGGTTTTGTAAATAGTCTGTAAACCAGTTAAGGGGTTTCCTCTTATCCCATAATGCTCCAGCTTTGAAAGTAAAATTCCATGATCATTGTGTCGAAAGCCTTTGTAAAGTCTTTAAAAATTCCAATTGTAGGATTGCCACTATCAATTTGGTAAAGTAAATTGCTTACCAAATTGATAAGCGACAGTTTTGAACTATGTTTACCTCTAAAGCCATACTGATGTTTATAGAGTAAGTTGAATTGATTAAGAAAGCCCATAAGTCTAGTATTCACTATTTTTTCAATTATTTTGCTGAAAACAGGAAGAACAGAGATTGGACGATAATTACCGGGTATATCTTTAGAATCTTTCTTATAAATAGGGACAACCTTTGCTACCTTTAATGCATCTGGAAACTTACCGTGTAAAAAAGAAAGATTGTATACATAAGATAACGGCTTTGCTATTTGGTTTGCAGCAATTACAATGAGTTTTGCTGGCAAATTATCGTAGCCCGATGCTTTCTTTGGATCAAGAGTACTCACTAAATTGAAAATTTCAGCTTCAGTCGTTGGCCTCATGAAAAATGAGTTTTCAGCTATGTCAGGTAAAAAATCTGAGTAAGTCTTTGATGGTGTCGGTATTCTACTTGCTAGGTTGGGTCCTACAGTTGTAAAGTACTTATTAAACCCGCTTACAATATTTTGGGACGAATTATAACTGATGACATTGTCATCAGCAGTGTGAAAAGCAATTTGTCATGGTAGACAAACCCCTCTTTTAGCTTTTTTCTTGTTCAGTAAATCATTGATAATATCCCATGTCCTACTAGAATTGTTCTGGTTTTCTAAAAATAGGGAAGCGTAATAATCTCTCTTAGCATTTCGCAGAACTTTCGTTAAAACATTTCTATAACGTCTATAATTTATTACTGTCTCTAGCTTACAATTTGAATTTAACGTTTTCTTATAAAGCTTATGTTTTTTGTTCACTGAGTTTCTTATTGCATTAGTGATCCAAGGCTTGCACTTTTCAATATTTTTTATGGTTCTTTCAACATATGGTGCGTGTTTATTACAACAATTACTAAATATGGAATAAAATCTATTGTAGGCTTCATTGACGTCTACCAGTGAGTAAACTTCGTTCCACGGTTGCCCAGAGAGATCATTTATAAAGTCTACTGTATTGAACTTTTTATAATTTCTATAAGTGACTTTACCTTGTATAGGAGACTGTAAATAGACATCTTTAAAAATTGCAAAGGTGGGTAAATGATCTGATATATCACAGGCAATTGTTCCTGAGTAAATGGGACAATTACTGATATTTGTATAGATATGATCAATGGTAGTACGTGTAACTTCAGTAACTCTTGTAGGTAAAGTTATTAACTGGTTTAAATGTAAACAGCTTAATGCTGTTATAAAATGTTTCTCACTTCTACTCGGACTGGAAATGTCAATATTGAAGTCGCCAAGAAGTAAACAATGTTTTTTGTCTAGTTTTAAACAGTTGAGTACATTCAAAAGGTCATTCTCAAAGTCTGAAACTGCAGTATTAGGCTTCCTATAGAGTATACCAATAACAGAAGATTGCTTCCTATCATATATTTCTAGCCAGAGTGACTCACAATTAGCTATGGTGAATGAGAGTTTTTTGTAATTAACAGTTGAGTGAATATAGGCAGCAACGCCTCCACCCCTTCCGACTTCATGGCAGTTTACCTCAAGTGCGTAGGAATCTAATGAGAGAAGGCTAGGATCATCAATTCGCCAAGTCTCAGACACGCCAATAATTTTAAACTGATGTTTTAGAATATCATTATACAGCAGACAAAAATCCTCAAAATTTCTATTGAGGGAACGAGCATTCACGTGTGAGACTGTTAATGAATGATGACTGATGGAATGGTACCTATCGTTGAAGTCAGAAAGTGTTACCGTAATACAGGAACTATCGTCAATTCTTTCATTCATATTATCAAGTGTGATACTCGATAATGTTTACTGTGACAAGAGTGAAATATATCTCATAATCACTAAAAATGTGTTTACTTGTGTAACCAAGCTGACTAACGAATGTTCTTGATATCATCCTCATTAGAAATACACTTAGATCGGTCAGTTTGGCCTTTCTTTACGTATATGTTACCGTTTACTGTCCAAAGATACATGAACCTGGCTCTCTTCCTTGCCTCGTTTACCTTGTGTAGGAGCTGCCGTTGTGATTTACACAGATTTTCATTGATGAAAATAGCATTCATCTGCTGATATCCCAGTTCTCTGGTTGTAATTCCATGTAATTTTTCTCCGGTGTTCAAAGATGTAGTTTCGTTTCTTCCTTGTCATGAATTTGACAATAATAGGTCTTGTGCGAGTATTTCTATCGCGTCTTGTATCATCGTCATTTCTAATAGTTGTTTCACTCCAATACGATGTGTAACATCAATATCACTCGAGTCTACCGACGGGTCTATTTTACGTAGCACATTCAGAACGACAGTGTCCGTATCTTCTTTGCCTTCTTCGGGTTCAGGAATACCTGCAATTTCTAAATTTATCCGGCGACTATACTGGTCCACTGTTCGTAGCTCTGATTCCAGTGCAGACACACGATTGCGTAATTGACTATTGTCTTGCTGCAAGGTGTCATTAGATTTTTGTAGCTCCTGCATTTGCATTTTCATCGATTCAAACTGATTGCTTATAAAATCTACCGATTTTACAAGTTCTCGTTGAGATTCTTTAAGTTCTCTAACCTCACTCTGATTTCTGTTATTCCCCGCAACACCATCGTGATTTTATCAGTGTCTTCGTTCCCATTCTTGAAAATGAGTCAAAACTTGAAGTTACACCTGTTCACGCTTCGGGTGTGGCTGCTGCTATCATGGTCGTTGCATTTGAGGAGTCAGTTGTTGACCGGGCCGTTCCAAATCTGCGTTTTTCACACTTCACACATAGCATAAGATCACCTTGACACAATGACACGTTCCTCTTCGCTGGACAGTCGTTGCATTTCATGTTTCCCTGTTAAACTTGCATAACCTATGAAAAAACTTGAAAATAGGCAAGAGCCGAGCCGACGTGATGTGTTCCATTGAAAGCGCCCTCTATAGATATGGAGAAGATGTCGTACATGCCTTGGTTTTGTCTTCTGTGGAAACATCGTATAGTCAGCGAATGAGACAGTTTAATCAAACATTTCCTTACATTTGTGAGTTGCGGAATAAAAATAAGGCCACGAGAGGATTACAGGTTAGCTCATAATTTGAAAAATTCTTTGCATTGGTCTATGAAAATC
Source organism: Ptychodera flava (assembly GCF_041260155.1). Taxonomy (NCBI): domain Eukaryota; kingdom Metazoa; phylum Hemichordata; class Enteropneusta; family Ptychoderidae; genus Ptychodera; species Ptychodera flava. The sequence continues at coordinate 184,596 of NW_027248374.1, forward strand.
GATTACTTTTACCCAATCACATCTGTTTGGTAACTTTAAACAGCATTAGGTGTCATTTACGCTACGTCAGACTATCGACTGACGCTGCACGAATTACACTCTAATTAAACAAGGTACAGTACCGTACAGCACAGTACAAGCACAGTACAGTACAGTACAGTACAAACACAACACAACACAACACAACACAATACAGCACAACACAATACACACAATACAATACAATACAATACAATACAATACAATACAATACAATACAATACAATACAATACAATACAATACAATAAAAAAAACAATGATATATTATACAAATATATTTCTTCGTGTTTGGAATTGAATTGTATTCCACTTTGAAATTACATCACAAAATCTCAACATGTGTTACGTTCAGAGAAAAAAAAGACAAGCATTATGATTTTAGCCAACAATTGAAGTTATCGAACTTCTGAATGAAGGCAGCTGAGCAAATTATACTCATGGTTTTTCAATAATGACATTTCGTAGTCACATTCGCTGCCGTAGAAACTTGTGGTTATTGAGGCTTAGCAAAACAAATTAATCAAAGAAAGTGTTTTGAATTTATAATGATTTGTCTTGCAAGGATGCCATCTCTTGTTCCCCTGAAACCTAAAGTCTATCATTTTACTGCATATATTCCCTTTTCAACTCTTTTGTCGTCACAATAATGAATACACAATGAGTAGCGTTTCCACTATCCATTTTCTACCTAGTACGTATTCCACGCTACATTCATTTAACGCACGCTTTCAATTGTTAATATCAGAATTGAATAGAGAGACATTAATACTGTAGTGTTGCTTGACCTAACAAATCCAAAATAATTGTAAAACGTTGGCTGTGTCCCTTTCATATTTTAAGTATGTTAATAAAGGAATAAGACCATTGCTAAATATCAAAAATGCATTATATACTAGTACACAACAACTCAGAATCATGTAGGTGGCCCTCTTAAATTTGTAATTTTCCCAGGTCAAAGGTTTTGTGATTCGTGTGCGAATTGTCGTAATTTCTCTTTATATGAAATTTAGTTATTTATAACAGTGACTAACTGAATGAGAAGTTACAACCTCCATGTTCAAGGGTAAGACTCTCACCATACTCTAATGAATGCCGCCTTACCTCTGTTCACATTTTCACTTGACGTAGATGTCGGTAAAACTCCGGCGCAAATAGCGATGAATGTATCTGTCAAGTGAACCACATTACCTTGGAGCATCGTAAAATCAAGTAAAGGTGTATCTATTTGTACATTACCGCTCCTGCTAATCCACTCGAACGGGTCAACTTTGGCTTCAAGTATTTGTTCACCGTCTAATGAAAGGCCAAGAATGCCATAGTCGTTTGTGTAGACGACCGATAGGACACCTCCACTGTTTTCAATCACCTTCCAACTAGCTGATACATCCTCACGCAAAACAAGCATTTTCTCGTCGTTTACACCAATAATTTGGTGCCCATACCACGCAACACGAATCACACAACAACTGTTTGGTACCGAATCCCAACCGTCTGTAAGCATCGATGCTTTGATCTGAAGTCCGTTTGTTTCACTTACTCCAAGCAACACACCATTGCCAACGTCAACATCTTTTGTCGCAAAAGTACCTCCCAAAGGGCCGTATGCTTTTGAATCAGTAGTGCTTGCAACTGCTAAGTACAATTCAGATGTCACGAAAATAATATCAACATTTTCGGGCAGAACATCATGTCCAGTGGATCGAGCTTCTCTGTTGTGGAGCATCCGAGCGTGCACTAGGGAGTGAGATTCATCTAAAAGAGGAACTGAATAAATAAATAAATAAATAAATAAATAAATAAATAAATAAATAAATAAATAAATAAGTAAATATAAGTACATAAAATATAGATATATAAAGAAAGATAGAAGGATATATATATATATATATATATATATATATATATATATATATATATATATATATATATATATAACATGAATTGGCCCGAATCGTCACCTGTGTGTCAGTGTGACGTAGAGCAGGACAGATTGAAAATCCGAATTACCCCTGTTGTACGTCCCTGTTGGAACTTTTTTTTCTGCGTAGTGTAATGTTTGTCTCACCGCGGCTGAGCTTGCGAAGCATTTACCTGACCGGCTTAGCGTGATTTCCATAAAAAATATTTAGAAAAAAATAAAGCGATACTTGTTTGTGATAAACTGCATTCAGAATGGCCTGAAATTTTGACATGCTAGGTTAAATATCAAGGTGTTGAACTGTACTAAAATACTATATCCTATAAACCTGACGGGCTGCAGACTGTAACTGCTGACGACGAACCAGGCCGGACGTTCGGACAAATTTTTTGTCGTTTGCGCCTTTCTCAGTATTTCCCAAATCGGTAAGGTGCGTCTAACGTTCACTGCTACGAAAACTGAGCAGAAAACACGGCAAAATGGCCCAAGAACGTCCAGAAGATCTCGACGAAGAAATTTGCGAGCTATTCCGTCTAGCGGAGGAATTGGGAGCTACTGGAACAGACTTTTTTGGTATGTAGGAAAATACGCGGCCCGTTTCCTCTAACGTTCAGCCATCGCGATCGTGCTACGTTGAGTTCTCCGAGACCCACATGCAAGAGCTGATCACCGAACAGAGGAAGAAAAATACGGTGCAGTCCACAAATTGTGACGTAAACCAGTTCAACAAGTGGATGCGTCCTATGCGACCTTCAGAAACAAGACCAATATCCGAAATTCCACCAGATTGTCCTTGACTGCTATCTCAGCAGCTTTTACGCTGCGTCCGTCAGTCAAAAAGATGGTTCTGAGTACGAACCAGACTCGCTTATGACCTACAAGCGTGATATTCTCGATCAGCCACAATAAAGAATTTAGCAATTCGCAGGCAACTTTGAGAGCAAAACGTGCCCAATTGAAGACCAAAGGCAAAGGGGACAAACCAAATGCAAGTTAGATACCATCTTGAGTACGATTTGTAAGAAAGCCGGTATCGAGGGTAAAAAAAAACAACCACAGCGTAAGACGAACAACCATCAGACGTCTGCATGACAGCGGAGTTCCCCCAACAAAACTCATGCAGCTCTCGCGAAGTCAACCGAACCATTACGCGGTGCATTCGCTTGACGATCAGCAGCGGATGTCGAAGATTCTCTCGTGATCTTCACGTTTAATACCAACCTGCACTGCGTCAGAAAGAACACCAAATGACAGACTGGAAGACGCCAACAACCCAGAACACCGACCGGTTATTTCTCTAGCAACGTTAAAGGTACACTGTCACCGTAAATTGCATATTCCATGTATGGTAAAGGGGAGGGGCTTAGCGTCCTACCCGGTAACACCTGTAGCTGTCTGTCCTGCTTACGTCAAAGGACATGCAGACGACGCTGCTAAGTATGCCATGGCTTTTCGTAAGGGGGCGCCCTTTTTAAAATCGGCCACCCGCGTAAAATCTGTGATTGGCTGATAGAAGAACAGGTGACTGAATACCTTTAACATCGAACGTCAGCAGCAACGTCGTCTCCTCTGCGACCGCGTTTCAACATCCTGCGGCAACAGCGGCAGTCGGTGGAATATTTGGTACGGCAACTTATAATAATTGATCCATAAACGTTGCAGTAAATATCGGAGGAGCAACATCACCGCAGTCTCCGAAACGCAAACGCCGTCGTGTGGCAGTGATATACGACAGCAGTAAGGACAGCCAAAGTCAGTAAGCCGGTCGGCCATCAAACCCAAACCATAAACGGCCCTTTTCAATCTTTATCTTTATTATACTCAACTCACACAAGCAGAGAGTGTGGTATGGTACATTCCAAAATTGGACAAAGTACAAAACTGAACACTTTCGAGAGGACAACAAAGTATCCAAGTTGTACAATAAGCAAACTGTTTAACAGTGGGAAGGCCTTTTCAGGGCCACCACATTTTCCAAAAAGAGAACTACCGTTACTTTGTCATGATGTTCGATCATCAAAGTTACCTTTAAATTGTAAAGTTTTTATTGATTAAACAACAATTTCTAGCGATAAGGCGCCGAATAAAAAAATATTCAAGCGATAATCGTACAGGCCAGTAACAAACAGAGCCGGTCGGAGCTGTCTTCAAATTGCAAATCGACCGGCCCATCCCGGCAGTAAAATTATTGACAGACGTTTCCTTTGCTCTCTATCAAAATTTAAGCCACGTGATTTACAACGGCTCCCTGATTGGTAGCCTTTACACCTGACTCACATTTATGAATGAAAGTAATCTGCATATCACCAGGAGTAACCGACCGTTCACAGCCAGCTACGCGCAAACAGGAAAGAAAGTATCCGGCCCACAAAAATTCTACTCGATGGAATATCTCTGCTATCCTACGAAATAATTTTGTCACATTTTATCTAGCGTAGAGTTCGGAGACTGTTCATGTGATAAATATATATAATCCAATGAAATTTTTCCTTGTTTGACGTCATCGTACACTCGTGTTTTTCGCGGAGCCGCACAACTTCGAAGGCTCGAAATTATTTGACTCAGGTAGGCTGTCAATGGTGTGAGTGTGACTGCCTTCCGCCGCCATCTTGAGTCACACTGTACTGAGGTCTATGAATGAACACGATTTTGTTTTTATGATTCGTACTTGTGCTCGTGGACAGATTTTCATCATATTTCACAGAAATGTTGGAATGATGTTTAAAAAGAGCATGTTACAAGTTTTATGGCAAAAATATGTATCTAAATGGAAAAAATCTACATCGAATTTACCGTACTCACTTTACCTCGTGTTTGCTGGGTAAACTCCCCAGAATATAAAAAAAACTCGCCTTACATGTAAATGGGATGGTCTGCCACTTCCTGGCCAAGTTTCACAGTTCTATGACAGCGTGAACAGGGCCTGAAAGCACTTCCGTTGCGAAATAGGTATTGACTGGATTCAGAAGTGCGTGCCATGAGCGGCGACAGCTCGAGCACTGTGGCCGGTGCAGTACGAAGTGGCATTTTTGGAGAGGAAAAACACTATTTTCTATCTTTTTTTCTTTCAGTTTTTTAATGAAACCTGCCTCATACATTGATTTTAATTGGAAATATCTATTTTTTCGGTAACTGAGCTACTTATTTTCAGAAAAAATGGAGTTTAAAATTTCACGAAAGTCAAATTTCACTTTCAGTGTGCGTGAATTGCGTATAATGTCGCAACATTTTAGCTAAACCTTGGCCACCCTATTTAGCTCAGCTTCTGCTGCACTAATACTTCGGTTGTAGTTGTCTGTGACGGATGCTGAAAATTTATATAGCGTGTTAATTCCTCTTAAAGTCGTAGGACCTAACATCAATACAGTGACAGTCGGTGATGTATTTGGGAAAGGTGTTTTGAATTTACAAGATTCAAAAAGTTCAAGAAAGCTTGTCGGTAGTAATAAATCATGCTAATCTCTGCACATTACAACATGTACATGAATGAATTTGATGTAAGTGGTCGACGTTCAAATATAATAAATTGTCAGCGATAAGCAATCAATGCATACCTGTAACACACTCACACATGCAGAGAAGCTATTATTATCTACATATAATATATAAATAGTTATGCAATCTGAATATTATTAATAAAATCAGTTTATATTGTACAAGCCGTACACGATGTGTCAAATGCAATACAAAGCGTTCGGTGACTTTTTCATATACTACAAAGCGAAAATCAACATTAACCATGGTGAATCCGTTTAGCGATTACTGTTTGGCAGTAAGTAATGCAGAACGGAAAGAAAGCTAAATTCTGATCAAATCAAATTGCCAGTCTGATTTATAAATAAAATTGATATCTTATATCCATGATATTATATACTTTGCGTTGACGATAAATGCATCCTCCCCAATGACAGCTGAGGTAAAACAGAGGCATCTTAACATTTGTACACTGTAGTTTCAAGCGTATCAATGCTAGTTTTAAATATGAGGACAGTCACAGTACTTAGCAACAGGGAAACATATTAAAAGATAAAAAGAGCCATATGTTGAAATCTATTTAATACATGTTGCTAACTAGTGTTTGGAAAAATTAAGTACAAAAGGCATTTTTGCCAAGGAACTCTGAAAAACCAAATTGAAGAAAATATTAAAAACGAACAACCTTGTCAAGTTTAAAACAATCTTGCCCGATGAACTGATTTTTCGATTCGCCTTACCTTTCAAATTCCTCCAGTTGTTGGGGAACTATTGCATCTTCAGCATCTACCATGAATCTCGCAGCATTTAAAACCATGAGCATCAGAGCTGAGATAACGTGCATGATTTGTGTCTGTGTGTGGTTAGGAAGGAAATATAAGTACGGTAAATCAATATTAACACCGACCCGTGTTATATTAATTTGCAAATGAATTATTTTTGACTTCTGATAAAAATTTACACTATCTGTGAGTGTATAGCAGAAAGTTACATAAATTCCATAAATCGAACAAATGAGAAAAATGGCTGCGGAATTAGAGGTACGATATTGTGCGTTATTTTAAGCACACACATGTAAGAAGGCATTTGTTTTCAAGTAAAAGCTGCGATAAAAAGAGCAATATACCAAATTATCTGCAGCAGTGCCGTTCCGAATGATTGCTGCACGAACCATAATAGAGAGGCCTGCTGTTATTTATTACAGCCTTGAATATGTCTACTACAAATCATGAAACATTGACAACTTACGTGTAGGGATTATTCGTCACAAACACGAACTTTTTCGCTGCACTTCTATATCGTATACTCTTCGATTACTTAAAAAACAGTACTCATGGAAACGGCTGACAGTTCTATATAAACAGTGAATTAAGTACCGCCTTCTCTTACTGATATGGAGTTATTATCCTAGAGGGCCAGTCAAACCAAGTTGCCACGGGTTGCAATTTGGTTGCACCAGATGTTAAAATGTAGACTAACTAATGTTGTATCATTTTTATGATGAAAATGGGTACATAGTAGACAGCTGTTTTCTTTGTTTCTAGGGAATTAGGCGTGACTCTGTGGCCCTGGAAGCTTTTCGCGTCTTACGCCGTGAGGGAAAGGAACGACTTAGAACAAAAGTAAAGACCAACTTATTCAAGTTACAAACTTTAACATCCAAATAGTGAACGTCCTAATGAGAACAAGGATAAAATATACGTCCATCGAGTCAACCTAAATGCCCACATGCAATAAACATCCCAGAGACTCAGATACAGGATTCCATGATGTATGTACAGAGCTAGTAAAAACATTTTACTAAAAAGTGAAACCACTGTTGAGCCCTAGAAATTATACCAAGTGTAACCACATAAAGACTGTTTCATTACAGTGTTGTCAGAAAGAACACAGTAAGCTATCGTTTGTTTCGATGTTACTTTTGCGTAACTTCAGGGGATGAATAGTTTAGCAGTAGTGGCTAACAAATCAGTAATATGTCAGGAAATACCAACTTAAATTTGATGAAATTCCGTACCTTATACATTCACCAGAGCTCTAACTGTGTGCAAAGACATTTAGCAGGATCATATCAATTATCATATCTGCATATTAGATGAATATTCGCAATGAGGCTTTTATGTCAAAGAATACCAACTCGAATTAGTTGAAACTTGATAGAGATGTTAAGACACCTGAGCTGTGTTACTGTATGCAAAGACATTTAGCAAGATCTTGTCATAAGTTGCTAATTTGCATATTTAAAGAACTCTCCTAATCAGTGTGATATGTTTAGAAATACTGCAACTTGGTACGGATATTGATCTCATAGTGTTGTAGTTCCATGCAAAGGCATTAGGCCGTATCGTGTCAATTAATTGAGTATTTGCATATTTCATGAACTTTCGTAATTAACCTGATATGTCAAGAAATGCTGTATGCACATTTTATGAAACATGATACAGGTGTTTATCTTCCAGTACTGTCAATGTGTATAGCAACATCATGTCAAATAATTAGTAATTGACTTAGTTTATGACCTTTAGTGACTGGGGTGGCAGCTCAGATTGTCTGATGTATCAATTCATTTTAATAGTGAAAAATGTAAAGATAAGTAAAGATAAATTTTCTGCGAAAATGGGTCTACCCTTGATTATTTTTTTTTCGCTGAAGGTTCGAGGGAGAGTGTTTAGGTACAAGCCGACGCATCACTCGAGACTCTTACTGTATGGTTGAACACTGAGGCCACGACGGCACAAGCAGTATTAACATAAATGCGAACCCACGGTTTCAATTTCGGATAGTGATGGCAGACCATGACAGACTCGCGTCATCTTGTATTACTTTTTTCCCAGATAAGTTGACTTCTGACGACTATCGTTTCAAACAACATTGACATCTTTTATTCAAATGATAAAGTGTCAATCAATTTATCGTCAGCGTTTGTCACCGGGCTCTTGACCAATTCACAGGCGTTTGTGGGAATCTTCTTTTTCTCTTTTAAATTTGATTAACAGCATGTCGAATACCCATGATACAACTAAGTCAAAGGTGTTGCCAAGTTTCCATTAAAATGTCCAAGCCCGGGGTAATGAAATGTTTTACAATCGTTGACAATGCCAATTCGTGTGGGAAAAGCGTCCTGTGACGTCCAAGCTAGTGTCTTGAAAGTATCCGATACTGCCTCAAATGTTTAAACGCTAGCTTACCAACAGCGTATTCGATGAAAGGAACCGGGCCGCCGACTTTCTCGATCTGCAGCCATCTCCTGCTTCCAACACTTGTGCCCTAGGCTCCAATAATATGGTAAGTTTGTGTTATTTCGCTGAAATGTTTAAGTTTCAGTGTTCAGTGGAAGGGTCGAGAGGCTTGTTTCGTATCGTTGTTTTATATGTAAAAAAAACCATGCGTACATTTAGGATGCCAGTGAGCAGTAACTAGTTCCATTGATCTCTCTCTCTCTCTCTCTCTCTCTCTCTCTCTCTCTCTCTCTCTCTCTCTCTCTCTCTCTCTCTCTTCAGCATGCCACGTCACTATGTTATTTCATGTTATTTTATTTTGTCGACAAAATCGCAGTTGTTTCACCAGCGGCTGTGACACAAACACCAGTACATCTACTTGCGTTCGATGTTGATATATCTTAAACTATCGCGTATCATGATTCGATTTCATTATTTCTGCCATGTTTTATATCAGACACACATAACTTTCAGTCATCTTCTGCTTCCAACACTGGTTGGGTTTCAGATTGTGAATATCTGTAGGGTATACAATGCTCCTTAATAAAATGTATTGGTGTCTAAGCTGAAAGCTATGACATATTCAATAACTATAATGTCCCATGCACCATTGTGTCAGATTTGAAATATACGATCTTGAAGGGGAATCGCAATCGATAGGCACAGGCAAGAAAATATAACTGTCTTCTAAAAGTTACCCGAGACAGGTCAACTGGCATTGAAGTCATAACCGTACGTAGCCTAGCAACGGACTTTTATTCAGTGTAACCATTTTCAGAGAAAGTAACAAACGTTCAACAAACGAGCGAAAGACTTGTCTGAGAATGATTCCATGTTCTAATATTTGCCAACTGAATACCCTATTAGTCACTGCCGCGGTCGACCAAATGTTTGCTCTGATTTCCCTTATCAAACTGCTCCCTCAGAACAGCACATTTAACATCCACTGACTTCGTCCGAAGAAAATACTTTTTGCACAATACAACATACAAAGATGGTGTCCTATTCTTTGTTTGTCTACAAAAAACGTGAGTCAGCTGCTCATTAGTATAGGAAAAGCCAGTGAGTCTTTTCTTTTCCAACATTAAAAAAAAATTGTGCAAGCAAGTAAAAATACCACGATTGCTAGTAATTTTCACCGGTTCAAGCAATATTTTTATTTATCACAGTCTAGAGTGTCGAACAATAGCAAAATATCACTTGCCCTTAAATGGTTGACTGACACCCAAGGTTTCTTATTTTTTCAAAATTTGGCTCAATGACAGCAGAATGGAAATTAGCGTAGCCGCAGTGTTCTCTTTGGGACAAGTAAATGAGAACGGCTACAATTCTGAATTGTTCACTGGTGACCGACTTCAGCAAAAAATCTCGACAATTTCCTTAGGGAGACTGCCATGCATGAAATAATCAAATAAACTGAAGGCATCTAATATTCAGTTTGTCAAAGATGGCTATTGTACTCAGTTCTGTGAAGAGGGATGCATTTAGGGCATGTGGATGACTAATGTAATTTAATGGAATTATTTTTTTAATTGGAAAAATAATGGCTGAGTAAGTACGACTCCGTACCTCAAGACAATAAAAATGTTGCAAGATGAGACAGTTGTACAAGAGACGGCGAAGATTTTTGCGACAAAACAATGGAATTTAAAGTATATACTGATTTACAGCTAGTATGATACAAACGTTGTAAGTGTAAAGGTAACTGATTATCTCTTTAATCTTGCAGAGTCGTTGGATCAGTTTTGCTGAAGCATCGTTGATGACAGGAATCTGAAAAATTGTGTCTTTTCATTTGTTGGCTGCGCACCAATTTAAAATTTGAAGAAAGTCATCAAGTGCTTAAGGAATATATTCTGCATTGTGTGGAAAAGTATAAAAAACCAAAAGTAGTCATCACAAAGCTTATCATAAATATCATAAATTATTATAAGCTTATTATGAATAGTTTTTGCTAAAAATTAAAGCATTTTAGTTTCAGTACAAACAACAGAGAAGAGTAATTCTTTACTTCTCTCTGAAGGAAACCTATTTAGGTTACCCCTTATTAAATTAAAAAAAAAACGTTTATTTTATACCATACAAGATTGATGCAGTTTGTCTGTTTCTGCCGACTTGATTTACTGCAATGGGAAGCATTTCCTTTTGAAATACATATTAAAAGCTATAATCCCCGCTGCAGGCGGGTTTACGCGAGATTTTGAAACATTGCTCGGCATATAGCGCAAGCGGATTTTATCCCATCACCTCACGTGTCTCAGTCGTCTTATGAGGCATTCTCGCCATTTCAGTCCCCAAATGCAGAAAACGGACGTCCGAGAGATCGAACATCCGAAATTCGGTGCCCGAGACCAAGCATTTATGTAAGTTGGGATTACGTTGACAACACTGGCATACAGTATCCAACGACAACACACGCATTGTGTTCATTAACATTGCATTTTATTCAGATTACAATGCGATCACGGACATGTTAAAAAAACGATCTAATGCAGATACAGGAAAGGGGTCAAGAGTCATCTAAGAAGTGTATTCGGTCTTGTATTTTGGTCGGTGAAAAAACGATAGAAATGACAGTACAAGATTTGCCAAAAGTACCGTGAGACCTTTCTTAAGCGAAGATGAAAAAGTCTACACCTGTGTAACTTTCCAAACTACTAATTATTGAATTAACCATTTATTTATTTATTTATTTATTTATTTATTTATTTATTTATTTATTTATTTATTTATTACCCCAAAAATATCTCTGCAAGCCAAATGCCCCCTTTATATATTTCCCCATCGTATGCTAGTTTAGGGTCACGTTTAAGCACTGCTAAAAGTATTTTAGCATCGGTGGAATGTACTGTCGTCCAATGAGAATGGCGCATGGTAGCATGATATAAAATAATCCCTTATAAACATTTAGATAAAATACCACATAATCTTATATTCCAAGTAAATGCAGAAAATTGACAGATACAAGTATTCACTTTTATCACTGCAAATAAACACTTAATTGACAATGGATTGCAGATTTTCATCAAACCCATCAATTGCTGTAATTCGGAATCTGTACATAGTCCTGTGTACATACGCATTAAGTCACCAAAACATGTTAATTTACTCAGTTTATATAACGAGCCCTGTGAATAATGATCGCCTACTCGAACGGTAAGAATTAGAAAATGTTAGCATACGCTGCCTTAAAATTAAACGCAACAATAATTACACATGTTACACAACTATGAATATAAACAGGATCCAAGAGACAAATTATCTGCATACTTCTCCTTGTTTAACATTTAACGTGAGTAAGATAACACTCATGTCAATGTGCGGGCAAAAGGTTGTTAAAACAGACCAGCACCGAATATTTCCTAAATTTTATTGTTTTTATATATAACACAAAGACACTGACTTACATTGATTACCTAAATGTTTATTAAACGTCTGTGTGTCGCTTCTCAACTTTCAACTCCTGTGATATTTGTTTACTTGTTTATTTGTGTTTGTGTTCCTTGTGTTTCTGTTTGTTTGTTTGTTTGTTGGTGGACCACACATTTTGGATTTATGTAAAATCACAATTGTTTTCTGTCGTTCAAGACAGAATGCTAATTATCCAGCCAAGAAATTGGAGAAGGCCCAGTCCCGTTTGGATATTCAATGACGCTTCCGTCAGATGCAGAATGAGTCTCGTCTGCTCTGGTACTCTGCTCAAGTTCTGTCCTTTGTTTTCTGGATTTCTTGCACCGTTGCTTTATCATTGATAGTATTGATAATATTCCAACTAGTACTGACAAACTTATCCCAACAAAGACGAGTGTTCCTGCAGCGCCGTCTGAAAGTTAACATTTTAATCATTATACTTCAATTATGAACACTCCCTTAATTAAATAAAATAATGTATCGAAAGAATAATGATATGAGGAAAGTATGTCCGCTAGTAATGAGCTTTTGAAATTAAAGTTGAAATCGTAAAAAAGAACCGGCTCTAGCAAGCAACCAAGTGTATAATGTGAGATATCATCTCTCGAAAATCTGTCGAATTTATGAGTATAGCTTCTCTTCTGCCTATCAAAGCACCTCACTAAAAGTGTATTCACTATTGACTTTTACACTCAACGTCTGAAATACAGAAGGTAATTTCGGCACACCTTTGCCTATATATTGAAAGAATTAAGAATCTAGGTTCTGACCAGTTTTATTTAAGAAAGCATTGACTTCGCATTTCACGATGACCGTTGCCTGGTATGATGAACCCTGTTTCCCTTTCATGTTTGGTATTGCCGAGTCTGTAATACTAAGGTGTGGAAATTATTTAAATGATTGTCGCTTTCAGCCATGGCATTTTTCAATCTAGCGAACCACAATGTCAAATAAAAATATAATCCCCCTGTTTGGGGCTTACAAGAGGATGACCCCTCGGCATTTGACCCTCCGTCAGATTGAACGGTCCCTTGTATAAACTAACGGTCAATTTTTCTTTGAAATGAAGTAGAAATTTCAAACAACATTGACCAAAGGCTTCAATAAACGGTAAGAGAATCGTCGATCCTAATTTTGGTTTACACACCAGCTAAGCCAATTTTGTAATAAGAGTGTCACTTTATAATATGTAGATTTTCTTGAATCCCATGTGACTACGTCGCAAGTAGCAAACCTTTCCCAATAATGCATAATTACTTTGCAATGCAATAAAACTTTCATTAGATTGACTACGGAGTAAACAGTAAACCAGAAAGCTCGAAAAAAATCAAGTTCATTGTAGTCATTGTAGTAAAGGGTAAAACCATTGGCAATAAGATAATTCCTTAAAGTTACGAAGCTTTTTAGAAGCGATGAGAATTCAGATTCATCGGTCGTGCTGACATTGTTTTTAAGTGACTCCGGCAATCGACTGATGACAGATGATGATATGCTGATGACTGATGATATATTGTTTATTTGACTGGATTAACAGAGAGATATGACTGATAATTTGTTTTCCTGCAGTATGCTGAATCTGTTCTCGACAACACGGGAATCTTTCTTTCATAGATAGGCTGTAATATGTTTTCTATAACACCTTCTCTGATTCCCGAAATTCAGAGTTCAAACGCTTGATTATAAAATGCACTTCCATACAGACTCCTCGTTCATAGTTTGTATTCCAAAAACTGTTATGAAAATGTAGAAATTTTCATATGAATATTATATTTACAGAGCAGATGATCTCAAAGGTAGATCTGGTAAAAAATAGCTCACCAGAGTCTGATTCGCCTTTCACAGAAGGCCTGCCCGAGTCAGCATCAGGTTGACCAATGGTCTTGACTAGAGGAATGTCTTCATCAGTACTTAATTCAAGATTGGCCTTCTCAGCTTAAAGTAAATGACAATGAAGACATAGTTGAAATCGTTCTATTACTTTTGAAAGGTGAAGAATTAGCTAAATGGCGGTCACACTCCTAGCCATTAAATTTGTTACCAAGAACTCACAAGACATTTCCTCCGCAGATAATGCAATTATATCGAACCTAGCAGATCACGGCTGTAAATTGAGGTCAGTTGTGCAGCCATGGAAGAAACATGTTTTTTCCCAGATTCTGCATTCTCTTCAGCTTACCATTTGAGCTACAACGATGATCCACAGGACAACGCATAAAAACTTTGTTGATTCTAACATATATAACGTGAAATTTGTCTGTTGTTGTACAGGTCGTTTAACACCAAAAATCGCAAATTAAAAAAATGATAATATTTTATGATAAACGAAACATTTTGTATGTATATACACTTTTGTCATAGTGTTTAATGTAAAAAGAGAAGCAGATAAACTTTTATTTGCAGATTACATCGACGTTACTTCACCATCCAATTATCAAAAATAAGTTCCAATCGTGATTATGATATTTGGTATTTCCGAGTCTGTAATACCAGGGTGTAGACAATATCGCCTTTAAATGATTGATATTCAGCTTCCTACAGTTCCGCCTTGTAATGATGGACGTAGAACTTTTAAACAACATTGACGGAAGGCTACGATGAGGGGTGAAAGAATCGTCGATCCTAACTTTGGTGTAAGCTGCTGATAAGCCAATTTTGTAATATGAGTGTCCCTTTATGATAGAACCAGTCAGATTCAGCTCGAACCCCACGTGACTTCGTCGCAAGGAGAAAACCTTTCCCAATAATGCAAAATTATTTTGCAATGCAATAAAACTTTCATTAAGTTGGCTACGTAGTAAAAAGTAAACCAGAAAGCTCAAAACAATCTAGTTCATTGTTGTCATCATATTAAAGGTTAAAACCATTGGCAATAAGATACTTCCATTTAGTTACGCAGCTTTTTAGAAGCGATGAGAATTCAGAAACACGTCGGTTGTATTGACATTGTTTTTAAGTGACTTCGGCGCTCGACTGATGACAATGATATACTTTAGATTTGAATGGATTAACATAGTGATATGACTGATGTTTTGTTTACCTGCAGTATGCTGAATCTGTTCTCCACAACGCGGGAGTGTTTATTTCAGAGATAGGGTGTATTATGTTTTTGTTAACACCTACTCGAATTCCTTCAATTCAGAGTTCATACGCTTGCTTATCAACTACATTTCCATGCAGACCCCTCGTTCATTGTTTGTTATCCCAAAACTGTTATTAAAATGTATAAATTTTAATACGAATAAATATTTACAGTGTTGATGATGTCAAAGATAGATTTCGTTGAAAAGAGGAATCGCTCACCAGATTCTGATTTGCCTTTCACAGAATGCCTCTCCGAGTTAGCGTCAGGTTGACCAATGGTCTTGACAAGAGGAAAATCACCGTCAGTACTTAATTCAATATAGTTCTTCTCAGCTTGAAGTAAATGAAAATGTAGACATAGTTGAAATAGTTCAATTCGTTTTGGAAGGTGAAGAAGTAGCTAAATGGCGGTCACGCTCGTTGCCATGAAATGTCTTATCAAGAACTCACAAGACATTTCCTCCGTAGATAATGCCATCATATTTGAACGTAGCAAATCAGGGCTGTGTATTGAGGTAACTTTCAAAGCCAGGGAAGAAACAGTTTTATTCACAGACTGCATTCTCTTCAGCTTACCACTTGAGCTACATCGATGATCCACAGGACAACGCATGCAAACTTTGCTGATTCTCACATATATAAAGAGTAATTTTTCTGCTGTTGTACAGGTCATTGGATCTCAACAATTCGAAAGTTAAAAAAGTGATAACAGGGTATGATAAACAAACAATTTTGTATGTGTATACACTTATGCTATTTTGTTTAATGTAAAAAGAGAAGCAGATAAACTTTTATTTGCAGATTAAATCGACATTACTTCACCATTCAGTTATCGCAAATTCGTTCCATTCGTGATTGTGATGTTTGATATTGCCGAGTCTGTAATACTAAGGTGTGGACATAAATTAAAGAATCGCCTTTTTAAGCTATGACATTTGTTTCAGCTTCCGCGTAGTGGTGGACGTACAACCTTCAATAAACATTGACCAAAGACTACGATGAGCGGTGGAAGAATCTCAATCCTAATTTTGATGTAAGCTCCTGATAAGTCGATTTTGTGGAGTGTCCCTTTATGATAAAGCCAGGCAGATTCCGCACGAACCCCATGTGACTACATCGCAAGGAACAAACCTTTCCCTTGAGTGCATAATTAAATTGCAATGCAATAAAACTTGCATTGAATTGACTACGGAGTAAACAGTAAACACAAAATCTCGAAAAAATCTTGTTCATTGTTGTCACCGTTGTAAAGAATAAAACCATTGGCAATAAGAAAATCTCTTAAAGTTACGAAGCTTTTTAGAAGCTATAAGAATTCAGATTAACACATCGGACGTATTGGCATTGTTTTCAAGTGACTTCTGTGATCGACTGATGACAAAGTATACCCTAGATTTGACTGCATTAACAGAGAGATCTGACTGATGATTTGTCAGCTGCAGTATGCTGAATCTCTTCTCGACAACGCGGGACCCCTGATCTTTCATAGATGGGGTGTATTATGTTTCTGGTAACACCTACTTTAATTCCAGAAATTCAGTGTTCATACGCTTGCTTATAAAGTACACTTCTATACAGACTCCTCTTTCATTGCTTGTATTCCCAAAACTGTTATTGAATTGTAGAATTTGTATGTGAATAAATATATAAAGTGTCAATGAACCCAACGATAAATCTGGTCAGAGAAAAAAATAGCTCACCAGAGTCTGATTCGCCATCCACAGAATGCTTTCCCGACTTAGCGTCAGGTTGACCACTTGTCTTGAGTGCAGGAATATCTCCGTCAGTACTTAATTCAGGATTTTCCTTCTCAGCTTAAAGTAAATGAAAATGTGTACATAGTTGAAATTGTTCTATTAATTTTGGAAGGTGAAGAAGTAGCTAAATGGCGGTCACGCTGGTAGCCATGAAATTCTTAGCAAGAACTCACAAGGCATTTCCTACGTAGATAATGCCATCATATTTTTCCTAGCAAATCAGGGCTGTGCATTGATGTAAGTTGCAAAGCCAGGGAAGAAACAGTTTTCCACAAGCTCTGCATTCATTTCAGCTTACCACTGGAGCTACATCGATAATCAACAGGACAACGTATGAAAACTTTGCTGATTCTAACATATATAACGTGAAGTTTGTCTGCTGGTGTACAGGTTCTTTGACCTCCCAAATTGGTAAATTAAAAAAGTGACAACAGTGCAACTCACATCGTAATAGCATCAACAGTATAGTGCCTATCCAAGATTGTTCAGCTGCCAATTGTCACTATTATGTAGTATTTGTCTAAATTGAATGGCAAATGATTATTTGTGACTCGCGTCAACTGTGTGAGCACTTGGATAACTACGCAGACTGTTTTTTTTCGAAAACCACACATAGGCATGCAAGCAGTAGCCGGAAATTAATTTCTTATCATAAAGTTTACATTATCTATTGCACATTAAACTGAATATCGTAGTCTATATCCAAATTACTGGACTCTCATTTTTATCGCCTTCTTACCTGCCTGAGTAAAATCAATCGTTATTGTTTCACTTCTTGTATTTTCAATGTCGCGATAAGATTAAGAAAATCAGTGCGGAAATAAGATCAAGTGAAATTTTCAATATATAAGTTTATTCATAAAATGCGGAAATTTATATCCGAGTACATTGTGCGCGGAAGTATTGTCTAGGTTTGAATGTAGAGGAATATACCAAAGCGTACTGTGTACGAGGATATAAATCCTAGTATTTTGTGAATAACCTGCTTATTATACACATTTTTAGTCAAATTTTAAAAGGAAAAATTCATAGTTGAAGCGTCTTTAGGATGTCCGTTGCTTACTGCACTCCCGGGACTGCACTGAGTGATCACAAAAAAGACTGCGAACGCGTTCAACACGTCCGCTAAGTGCACAGAACGAAATCCGCGCAGCGCAGTGCATGCGTTATAAATTGTAGGTCAGCAGTACAATGTCACTTAAAATCACAGGTTTTGGACTCACGACGATTAACTTCGTGAAGTACTGAATGTTAATTTAAAATTACCTCACCTTTTACGCCGTGTTGACGTAAAGATGTTTTTGGATCAAGATCAAATAGCGCCTAATAACAAGTTCAGTTATTGTGCTCCGCATTGGACTCCGTGACCTTAGATACCTAAACTTACTGTACGACGAAACTCCAAAGATTAGAAACGCAGGTGGATAATAATGTATTTGTTCGTAATAGGAATCCACCTTAATAAGCCTAACAATATTGATTGTCGCGCATGATTTGATATTTCAAAAGAAGTGGGTCACGTATGGTATTTTTGAATATTCGATATATATATATATATATATATATATATATATATATATATATATATATCCCCCATGGTATTTCTCTCTGTTTGACGTCATCGTATACGAGTGTTTATTCGCGGAGCCGTGTTACAACCGATAACGTAGTAACTAACTGATAACGTAGCAAACCCGATAACGTAGTAAAAATTTACCGATAACGTAGTAAATCAACCAATAACGTAGTAACGAACCGATAACGTAGTAATTTTTTCTAACGATAACGTAGTAAAATTTACCGATAACGTAGTAATTTTCCTAACCGATAACGTATCAACGAATTTACCGATTAGAGAGCTGATAGAAAAAACGCATAGGCCAATTAAAATAAAAAGTTTGTTTCTCATCCTGGCGCGCGTCAATTCAGACCCCCACGTCAACCTTTTTTCTGCTCATGAGGAAATAAAATTTTAAAAACCCGAAAAAATATGCGATGCAAAACACAGTGCTGTATAAAACAGAACTGTAAACAAAATAACTGACACTATAACATTCCATTCAGAACTGTACACATACGTCACTGTTATATTAAATTGACAAAACTGTACACTGCTTCACTAAAAGTCAACAGAACTGTTGCTATACAGTTATGCTAAAGCAGCACAGCTGTGCATATATTTCTGCGTGCATTCCTGTGTCGTTTCTTTTGCGCGTTCTTGTTGGTTGAAGAATAAAAAAATTGAGGAGAAAAGAAACCCGCGTCACCGCATCATTTTTGCAATATGTGTAAAATGAGAAACGAGCTTTTTATTTTTCTTGGCCTTACCAGAGTTCACTCATACATTTATATTGCAGGTTCCTGTATAATATTCACTGATATGGTTACCCTTTTCAAATACACCCGATGGAGATTTTCAATAACACGAAAAATCGTCAATCGTACGAATGACTCATTAATGTTCTTTGGTCAATCACTAATACGCAGTTACTTCTATCGGTGACGTATACAATATGTGTGCGAAATTTGCAATGTTGGCTGTCCGTGATTGCGGTACTTATACTATCTCTTTGAATTTTACCCAACTAGAACTAAACTGTATAGCTACTATAGCAAGACTAGAAACAACTTCCCAAACCTACTCCAGTAGTTTAATAACATTTAGATCAACTTAGTCGTTCGTACTACCATGAAAACAGTCTAAACACAATTTGCTGCAGAAATTTGTGACAATTAATGCTAAACGGAAAAATAAAAAGAAGTAAAGAAAATTGCGTACGAGACAATGTGATAACAAATCTATCTATCTATCTAATGACCAATTTATCGAACCGATCGATCGATCTATCGATTAATTCATCTATCTTGCTATCGAATTGATGAATCCTTTGTTCTATCGATCGATCTGCCAATTAATTTATCTATCGATCGATTGATCGATCGATCGACCATCTATCAAACATCGATAGATAGATCAATCGATCTATCGATTGAGTGATCGATTTATTTATCGAAATATTGCTCGACCTATTCCTCTATCTATCTATCTATCTACCTATCTGTCTATCTATCTATCTATCTAAGACTTATTTATCTATAAATCCATCGATCTATCGCTCCTAATGAATCGCTTAATCAGATATTATCAGTTAATTGATATTTTATTGGTTGTTTTGATGCGGTATTGGTTGACTTTTCTACGTTATCAGTTTATTTAATCCGTTATTGGTTCATTGATACGTTATCGGTAAATTTGTTGATACGTTATCGGTTAGGAAAAATTACTACGTTATCGGTAAATTTTTACTACGTTATCAGTTAGAAAAATTTACTACGTTATCGGTTCGTTACTACGTTATTGGTTGATTTACTACGTTATCGGTAACTTTTTACTACGTTATCGGGTTTGATACGTTATCGGTTTGTTACTACGTTATCGGTTGTAACAAGCCGTACAACTTCTCGCCGATCCATGGGATTTATATTTATCACATGAACAGTCTTCTAATTTTGTTTGATATGGATGGATCAAATTTATTGTAACAATTTTGTGTTTATTTACGCGGATTACTTCATTTATTGAGTAAAGCGGCCCGTCACCCAGGAGATGTGCGAACGTTTGCAGGCATACTTTCATTCATAAATCCGATTAAGCTGAACTTTTGATACATAAAAAAGGATCTCCACTAATCAGAGATACGGATTCGGTTACGTGCGCATGTCAATCATTGTCTCGCGCTGGACCGATGCCAAGGCAAGTCTTACCATCGGCGGACATGACTTTCACCGCGCAAGCGACGGATAACCATAGTATTTCGAGTTATTTAGATATTTACAATTATATTTATGAAACTAATGCAACGACACGATCGAAACAGTAGTTATCATTCTTAGAGATGCTGTGGATTTTAAAATATCACAAGTTTACGACCTTGGCGAGCCCGAAAGTTTCAGATCGATGAACACACAGAGTGTAGGCCTACGCTTGTAACACAGTGGGCACTGCCGTCACCGGTCTTCGCCGGTGGCCATCTCGGTCGTCAATTTTTAGTCTTACGGACTTTGATGTTTGCTGTGACACATTATTGCCCGTAGGTACATCCCAATTTTGGTACTTGACGGGAACTCTGTTCTGTTGTGAGTGTTGTCCGTCAACTTTCGAAATACATCGGATCTACGGCGCTGCACTGTAGGTCGACAAGCTTATGTTTTCACTATTAGCCTTGCAGGTTTGATTCCGATCGAGAAACAACGGAATAATTTATATGATGAAGGAAATTTATCGTTGTTCGTCCAATGACTTTATGCTTCTGCCTTCTATGTCGCCTTCCCGAAGATTATACGGTACTCATTTATGAAGTTGAACTTTCGTTGAGGTGTATCTTTCGGGTTTATCGCCGACCGGGATTGCCAGGTACGACGTCGCTTGGCAATCGCCAGGTACGACGACGTCCACATTGAGCCTTACGACTGGAACCGTGACGTTACTGAGCCATTAAAACGATCGACGGTATCCTCATTCGATTCTTTGGAATAGCTAAAGCTTTAGCGACTCGAAATTTCGTTGGGCATGCCTTCTATGTTTGCATATCTGGATTTTTCGGGTCACCTTTTGTCAAAATGCCATGAGAGCACGGCTTCGATCACGGCAAATCGGTCTGTGTCGCGACGTGCACGTACGAACGGTACCATTGCAGGAAAACAAACTCCGGTTGATGACGTACAACAGGGGTTATATGGACTTCTTATCTGTGCTGGTGTACGTCACAAAGGTGGAGATACGGGCCAGTTCATGTGATATATATATATATATATATATATATATATATATATATATATATATATATATATATATATATATTTGCCTATACATTTAAGCCTTTTCAAAATCGTTTGACAGTCAATTGTTTAGACTCTTACATCCTGCATGTACGACTTCAGTGTTTGTTTCACTTCTTTGCATATTTTCAGGGTCTGTTAAATGAATTGACATGAATGTATGCATGCATGCATGGAAAGGTATATGTATGTATGTATGTATGTATGTATGTATGTATGTATGTATGTATGTATGTATGTATGTATGTATGTATGTATGTATGTATGTATGGATGGATGGATGGATGGATGGATGGATGGATGGATGGATGGATGGATGGATGTATGTATGTATGTATGTATGTATGTATGTATGTATGTATGTATGTATGTATGCATGCATGTATGTATGTATGTATGTATGTATGGATGTATGTAGGTATGTATGTATGTATGTAGTATGTAGTGTGTGTGAGAGTGAGAGAGAGATGAGAGAAGAGAGAGAGAGAGAGAGAGAGAGAGAGAGAGAGAGAGAGAGAGAGAGAGAGAGAGAGAGAGAGAGAGAGAGAGAGAGAGAGAGAGAGGTTTTATTGTATACTCAAGGTGACTTCATTTTACATCAAACAATTCGGGATTGAAGAATATTGCAACATAAAGATAAGCCTGAAATTGTTGTAAAATTTTAAAGTCAGGTTTGAATTGTTGAAATACTAGCAAGGAGTTTGTGAGGGATTACATAATTAAGAACAAGGATCCGGAGTTAAAGTAATATTAACATGCATTTTGCATTTAAACGATTATGATCATGTACTTTTCATATTGTTGTTGTTGATTTTAAATTTTAATGTATCTAACTATATTATTATGCATTCTCGTTATCGTGTTTGCTATGCGTAGACCCAGGTGCTCAGAATAAAACATTGCATGTAAATTATAAGGCCTGGAATAACAATGGCATAAATGTATAACTTTACCTGTTTTGTCTGTACCATATTGTAAATTATCTGCAGCAACCGCAACAAATTGCCGCTCAGTTTCTTCATCTATTGCGTAAAAAGCATTGTTTGTTACTGAAACAAAGTCCACAACTCTCGTACCCGGACGTACTCTACCGGCTTCAATCCAAAATACATCGCCAAGAGAAGCTACGTATATTATATCGCCTTCAACGGCGAGGCCGAATAATCTTGATTTATCAGGTGAAAATGCTATTCTCAACACACCACCACTGTTTTCAATAATAGAACTCCAAGTAGAATCGTCACTCGACCATACGTGCACGGAATTGTCGTCTGCAACTCCAAATATGGTGTTATTTTCGCCGACACTGACACATCGCATACAGCAAGATGTGCGTATTGCATCCGTCCATGCACCAAGAATCCTGCAAATAATTTTGCCATCTTTGTCTAAAGCGATTAGACTGTCATCACTCAACATTTCGACATCAATTATTGGCTGTCTATCATCTAGAAGGTGTGCCCAGGTTTTCCCAGTAACCGATCTGTACAAGTTGTTGTCAATTCCAACTAGCAGAATACGATATTCTGTGTGGGAAAGGTCAAGAGCTGGATTATTGTTTGAATTCGTATCTACAATCACACCAACCTTTGTAAAAATGTTTTGACGTTCATGTAACTCACAATATTAATATATTAATAAGTTACTCTACTAAATCCATGCATGTAATGTATTTTTCATACACAGCGACTAATGTATAGAGATACAGATTTAAACGGGTTTTCAATATGTTATTGCTACCGGTGGAAAAGAGCTAAAACTGTAAAGGTCTGCTTCAATATCACCCGATAACACAAGACGTAATGTAATATACCTATATTCTTTTCCGTCTCCACTTGTAATATTAGTTCATGACGACAGTTTGGCGAGAAGGCGTAACAAATGAGAACAAACCTCAAAAGTATACATACCTTCATTGTCTTCCCCATCCTCCATATTTGGTGTGCCACTGCCAGTTTCTAAATATAGTACCAAAGGAATAATCACCTTCAGAGTCATTATCAAATACGTCTTGTTTCGAAAGAGAGCTACACAAAAGTAACCCTGACGATCGAGACCCATAATACACATAAGGGACTGGACATAAATTACAGGGGGGGGTGGGCCGGTGTTTTCGAAAAACCGCTGCGTAAAAAATAGTGACCCTTCAAAAGTTCATGCACAAAAATTAGTGACCCTCCCCCTTATCCGTGCTTGAAAATAAGTGACCCTCCCCTGTTACTCAATACCCCCCAAAAAAACCCCGCAATGTGTTAAAGACCCCCTTCTGACTTGCTATACTTTTAAGTCGCCCTCCCAAAAGAAAGGCAAAATGTAGCCGATATAACGCGTTTTCCAAAAATTTCAAATCATATGTGTGTGTTATTCATGTAAATGTACTTTGCTTGAAGTGGCAGGTAAAAAGTGCATGCCTGTACAAAAAATGTAATTTTTAGATTTTATCGATAATGTTGATTCACTATACATGTAGTCGACTATAAGAAAACTACGAACGTGTATTTTCCAGTATAAAACTAGCTATATCTGTTCATATACAGATGTTCAATAACTGATATAGATATACTTGATTATCATGGGTTGTTTACAAGTGCACATGTGAACAAGATATTTGATTTTGGAATTTCTGTCAAAATGTTGATCCACTATACATGGGAGTCTATGACAAAACTATACATGGGAGTCTATGACAAAACTGTCAAAAAATTTTCAGAATTAAAAATTTGCACTATTTGTGCATATATGGACCCTGAATAATTGACATAATTGTGCTTGATTAGAAGAGGGTGGTAAAATGTGCATCTGTGTACAATAACTTTGTTTTTGGAATTTCGCATAAAATGTTGATCCACTATACATGGGAGTCTATGACAAAACTGTAAAAAAAAATGTTCAGAATTAAAAATATGCACTATTTGTGTATATATGACCCTGAATAATTGACATAATTGTGTTGATTAGAAGAGGGTGGTAACACGTGCATCTGTGTACAATAACTTTGTTTTTGGAATTTCACATGAAATGTGGATCCATTACACATTGTAGTCTATGAAGAAACTATGAATAATTTTTTTTAAATACAAAACTTGGCAAATCTGTGTATTTATGTATGCTTGATTATTGATATTTATGTTCTTGATTAGACTAGAGTGGTTACAAGTCCATGTGTGTGCAAGAAATTTGATTTCGGAATTTCACCGAAATGTTGATTCACTATACATGGCAGTCTATGGTGAAACCCTATGAATAATTTTTTTCCAATACAAAAATAGGTAAATCTGTGCATTTATGTACACTCAATTATTGGTACTAATGTTCATGATTAGACTAGAGTGGTTTCAAGTCAATGGTTGTGCAAGAAATTTGATTTTGGCATATCACTTAAATGTCGATTTACTATACATGGCAGTCTATGATGAAACTATGAATAATTTTTTTCCAATACAAAAATAGGAAAATCTGTGCATTTATGTACACTTGATTATTGGTATTAATGTTCATGATTAGACTAGAGTAGTTTCAAGTCAATGGGTGTGCAAGAAATTTGATTTTGGAATTTCACTGAAATGTCCATTCACTATACATGGCAGTCTATGATGAAACTATGAATATTTTTTTTCCAATACAAAACTTGGTAAACCTGTGCATTTATGCACACCTAATTATTAGTATTAATATTCATGATTAGACTAGAGTGGTTTCAAGTCAATGGTTGTGCAAGAAATTTGATTTTGGAATTTCACCAAAATGTTGATTCACTATACATTGTAGGCTATGAGGAAACTACAAATAACTCATAGGTTATCTGATCCTAAATTGTTATTCAAAAGGTGTTCGACCTGAAGCTTCCAGTTGTTATTGATGACACTATGCACTATTCTGAACAGTTTGTATTCTGTCAATGTCCTCAAAAAATTAAAAAATGTACATACAGCGACATGAACGTTTGACACCGACCTATACCCAATGTATTGTCAATGGGAGAATGATGTCAAATAAGTAATCTCCCAAATTGTTATTGAAAGAGTCATTATAGGGGACAGTTATGCACAATAGTGTTGAATAAGTAGAAATCATGACAACTTAAATCAATGTGGCTGCTTGGATCATCAATACATTGTTTATTATACCTGATAATTTGCGCCCGAAGGGCGCGCCGAAAATGGTAATGGCAGAAAATGAAAGTGCCAGGAGGTATTTTTCTTTTTTCAGTATTCCATAACGTGCACATGCAATTTCAGCTTTGATGCATGAAAAAAGGTGACCCTCCCCCATAGGCTTGCACAAAATTTTATGACCCTTCCAAAAATGCTTGCGTGAAAAATGGCGACCCACCCCCAAAAAACACCGGCCCACCCCCCCTGTAATTTGTGTCCAGTCCCTAATAGCTATGTAATATCCATTTGTATAAAATTCTGCCAGATGTGGTGGGCTTAAAGATTTCATAGAAACAAATCGAACTGAGCAGTTCTATATGTAAATTAAAATCTGACTTAGATACTTTCATTCATACGACAATAAAAAGGTAGATGGCACTTATGTAACTCAAGCTGTTTGGGCAATGAATACAAACAGAAATGATTTGAACTGGCTTTATAAGTAGTATGGAGTGACCGTTTTAGTGTAAATCTCATGACATTCTGTGCAGCAGGTTTCTTTATTTCTCATGACATTCTGTGTAACACCAGTTCTAGTTCGTTTCACACACTCACCATGCAGTTTCGAATTCGTAATTACGTTGCTATATAGTCCTGGCGCGCACTATATGAACAAAAACAACACAATTGCTTCAACGGATTACAATTGACGAAATATTTTTTCTTGCCATTAGATTAGATTCGATTAGATTTGACAAGATAAGATTAGATTAGATTAGATTAGGATTGGAATAGGTTTGAAACTAGAGTTAAATGAGTCCAAGAAGAGTGGCAGAAAAAAACAGTTTTCACAACAACAGAACATAGCGCAAAATATTCGTTTGGAACAAAATATATTATGACCGCTAGCGACCACCTGGCATTTAAAGCACATTATGGCCACGCCCAGGCTAGTCTGGGAAGAAAGCCAAAGTTTAACATCGTTGAGCACAGGAAAAAATGCTTGATATAAATTCAGTATATTTACTTACATTTACGTATATGGAACACAATACTAATCGTATACCTGACGTATAGCTTTGTGTATGGAACATTCCAATACGTTGATATGTGTAGCGTATATCTATGCATATCATGAGTATACGTAACGAAGATCTTTGCACACCAAGTGAACACTGTAGTTTTGAATTTTATTGGTATACGCGTATACTTACCGTATTTGACAATTGTACAGAATCAGTATAAGTGTATATATAAGTGTATATATTGTTTTATATTAAGCGGTTTGCCCATGGAGAAAGTTTGATTGACAAAAACACACTGTGTTTTCAAGAAAGGGTACTTTCAACCCTGGAAAGAAGATAGTTTTCTTATTAGTCAGTGTTTTACTCAGTGCCATCCGACAGGTGGGCATTATGAAGACCTTGCATAATAAATAAGTGTTAGATACATTCTATGAAGATGAATTGCAAAGTTTAAATGCAGGACACGCTACCTTTAATAGGGTTGAAAAAATATTGAAAAACCTAAAAAAAATTCTCTGCGACTTTTTATCCGACAGAACTGAAAACATTTTTTTCCATATCAGGTGTGTATCGTTTAGCCCCCAGGCAAAAACGAATAAGAGTTTTCTTTGTTTTAATCGCCAGTTATAGAATCTGTCCACTTTTAACGTACATTACACCTAAGACTCTTGAATGGTCTCTTTTAGATGTACTTGTAGATATAGTTGGAGAAAGCTTATTTTCGTGGCAACTTGGCCTTCCTGGCAGCGTACCAAAAAGAAATTTCCAAGTTGTTATAATGACATCATGGAAGACTGACATCACGAATACAGTAATACAGAGTGTGGGGAAATGAATGCCGGTATTACTCATATCTTTGAAGAACTCCCCCTAATTATGTTAACTACATTCTTAAAGGACAGTAAGAGTAAGTAAATGCGCCGCTCATGCTCCAGTCATGATGTGCAGCGCCTTTTTCCGACAGTATTTTAAGGTCCATACATATCTTACGAAAGGGTATGTCTAAATCAACATCAAACGCCATGGTAAACTATAAATTTTCACAGAAGTTGGGTCAATGTCGTTATTATTTTTGTGTTCCTCGTACGTGTCTTCTGGATACCCAACAACGTAGGCTACTGAAAGATGTTGAAACATCCGCGCCCACAGTTATCGTTAACTGGTAATGCTGCAGTAACATGTCGATGTCAGGTACTTTTTGTATTATTTATGTCTTTGAATTAAACATTGCTATGGGTGGTAGATGGAAGGCTCATTTAAAGAAGCACAAAGGCGATTTACGGAGTGTTGGCTATGAACTTAGCAAATTACTACTCATAGTTTTTCAATAATGTCATTTCGAATTCACATTCGTTGCCGTAGACACTTGTGATTATTGAGGATTAGCAAAACGAAACCAAAGAAAGCGTTTTTAAATTTTATAAAGATTTGATTTGCAAGGATAGCATCTCTTGTCCCCCTTTAAATTCTAAAGTCTATCACTTTACTGCATATATTCCCTTTTAAACTCTGTTCGTCACAATAATGAATACACAATGAGTAGCGTTTCCACAATCCATTTTCATACCCAATACGTATTCCACGCTACATTCATTTGAGGCACGCTTTCATTTTTAATATCAGATTTGAATAGAGAGGGTTAACACTGTAGTGTTCCTTGACCGAGCAAATCCCAATTAATCTCGTTCGCTGTGGCCTTTTCACATTTAAAGTATATTCACTATTATATCATACCAGTATATTTATGGTGCAAATACAGCGATCTGATTGGTCGAGGCGCGAAAAGAACCGTTGTATATTGATGATATACCACGGCCGGCATACGTGGGAGCTCTCAGCTTGAGGAAAAATCCGTTTATGACTTTCCACGCGAGAATTTAAATATACTGTTATGATATAATAACAATATATCACACCCAGTGACGGTATCGATTTTGACCAGTTCACTTCATTCATGCACTCGCTCGTGCATATATGAACTGGTCAAAATCTCGTGGTATACCATCGCTGGATGTGCTTTATTGCGTAAATGAACAAGGTCATTGCTAAATATCAAAATGCATATATACTAGTACACAACAACTCAGAGTCATGAACGTGACCCTTTTGTAATTTTCCCAGGTGTCAGGTTTTGTGATTCGTGTGCGAATTGTCGTAATTTCTCTTTTATATGAAATTTAGTTATTTATAACAGTGACTAACTTAAAGAGAAGTTACAACCACCGTGTTCAAGGGTAAGACTCTCACCATACTCTAATGAATGCTGCCTTACCTCTGTTCACATTTTCACTTGACGTAGATGTTGGTAAAACTCCGGGGCAAATAGCGATGAATGTATCTGGCGAGGGGACCACTTTACCTCGGAGCATCGTAAAATCAATTACAGGTGTATCTAAATGTGCGATAACGTTTCCGCTCATCCACTCGAACTGGTCAACTTTGGGTTGAAGTATTTGTTCACCGTCTAATAAAAGGACAAGAATGCCATACTCGTTTGTGTAGATGACCGATAGGACACCTACACTGTTTCAAATCACCTTCCAACTAGCTGACAAATCTTCTCGAAAAACAAGCATTTTCTCGTCGTTTACACCAATAATTTGGTGCCCATACCACGCAGCACGAATCACACAACAACTGTTTGGTACCGAATCCCAACCGTCAGTAAGCATCGATGTTTTGATCTGAAGTCCGTTTGTTTCACTCACTCCAAGCAACACACCATTGCCGACGTCAACATCTTTTGTCGCAAAAGTACCTCCCAAAGGGCCGTAAAATGCAGAATCAGTCGTGCTTGCAACTGCTTAGTACAAGTCAGATGTCACTAAAATAAGGTCAACATGGTCGGGCAATACATCATGTCCAGTTGATCGAGCTTCTCTTTCTCTGTTTTTGAGCATCCGAGCGTGTACCAGGGAGTATGAGTCATCTAACAGAGGAACTAAATAAATGAATGAATACATAAAGAAAGAAAGAAGGAAGGAAGGATATTATATATATATATATATATATATATATATATATATATATATATATATATATATATATATATTATATCAGTAACTTATATTTCATGAATCCTGCAATCTTCAAACAGAAGAAGTAAAGATTGCAGGATGCATGAAACTAAAGTAACAGATATTAGTACTTTACACTTGAAAAAGATTTATTTTTTATTTCTGTCGATCAGTAAACAACTTCAGTGTGGGTATTGTCAAATACTGCGATTTAAAATCGCCTATACGGTATTCTACTTTTCAATCTATAAATTATTTTTCCTTTGCATTGACGATAAATTCATTCTCCACCAATGACAGCTGAGGTGAAACAGCGGCATCTTAACAATTATACACTGCAGTTTTAAGCGTATCAATGCTGTTTTAAATATCAGAAGAGTTCACAGCATTTAGCAACAGGGAAACATATTAAAACATAGAAAGAGCTAAACCTTAAAGTCTATTTTGTACATGTTGCTAACTAGCAAAGGGGAAAATAAAGTACAAGAGGCATTTTTGCCAAGGAACTCTGAAAAACGAAATTGAAGAAAAACTTAAAAATGAACAACCTTGTCATGTTTAAAACAATCTTGCCCTTTGAAGGGAATTTTCCATTCGCCTTACCTTTCAAATTCCTCCAATTTTTGGGAACTATTGCATCTTCAGCATCTACAATGAATATCGCAGCATTGAAAACCATGAGCATCAGAGCTGAGATAACGTGCATGATTTATGTCTGTGTGTGGTAACAAGGGAAATATAAGTACGGTAAATCTATAATAACATCGACCATTGTTATATGATTTTGCGAACGAATTACTTTTGACTCCTGATCAAATTGTTCTATCTGCGAGTGTAAACTAGAAAATAATATAAATTGCATTCATCGAACAATTTAGAAAAAATGGATAAGGAGCTGGAGGTACGATACTTTGCGTTATTTTAAGCACACGCTTGTAAGAAGTCTATTGATTTGAGGAAATAGCTGCGATAAAAGGAACCATATACCGAAACATCTTCAGCAGTCCCGTTTCAAATGCTTGTTGAACGTACCAATAATAGCAACATGCCTGCTGTGATTATATTACAGCCTTGAATACGTCTGCTACAAATCATGAGACATTGACAACTTACGTGTAGTGGATAATTCGTTTCGAATAAGAACGTTTTCGCTGCACTTTTAGATTGTATACTCTTCGATTACTTATACACAGTACTCATGGAAACGGCTAACAGTTCTATATGAATAGTGAATTAAGTACCGCTCTCTCGTACTTATAAAAAGTTATTATCCTAGGGGGCCAGTAAAACCAAAGATTCGATTGCCACTGGTCGCAATTCGGTAGCACCAGATGTTAAAATGTAGACTAAGGTATGGTGTTGTATCATTTGTATGATTAAAAACTGGGTAGCTAGTAGACAGCTGTTGTCTTTGTTTCTGGGGAATTAGGTGTGGCTCTGTGGCCCTGGAAGATTTTCGCGTCTTACGCCGTGAGGAAAACGAACGAATTAGGACAAAATTAAAGAACAACTAATTCAAGTTACACACTTTAACATCCAAATAGTGAGAGTACTGGGGAGAACAAGGATGAAATATACGTTGGTCGAGTCATCGTAAATGCCCACATGGGATAAACATCCCGGAGACTCAGATACAGAATTTCTGATGTATGTACACAGCTAACATTAACACATTTTACTAAAAAGTGAAACCACTGGTGAGTCCTAGAAATTATACAAAGTGTAACCATATAAAGACCGTTTCATTACAGTGTTGTCAAAAAGAATACAATGAGCTAACATAAATTGAAATGTTAATTTTGCGCTACTTAAATGAATAGGCCAGCAGTAGTAAATAACATATTCACGAGGGACATACACCGTATTGTACTCAGAATCTCTTCTAATGAATCCAACGGTGGCTTTTGGAGCCAGTGATAGGCATCCAAAAAGACTACAATAAAACAAAGTGTGGTATTGTTTCGTGGACCACTGTTTGTCCGTTTTAGTCCACGCAGACGAAGTCAAGGGCACTCATGGTTTTGGCTGCGTCCGTCCATACGTCTGTCTGTGAGACAGCCTGTCCGCCCACGCAGCTATCTCGGAATGAGTGGGTATTTTCCTTTCTACTGGTAGAAGGATAACACACTATAGTATGCATATGTATGTCCATTGTTATGGATGTGGCATATATAATTAGTGCTAATAAATGATTTTTGAGAAAGAGCACTGGTTCTTAAGAGACTGCGCCTTATGTAATGAAACTTTGTGCAAGTGTTGGTCACACAGAGCTCTGATAGTACACAAAAACATTTTGTCAGTATAGTTTCAATTAATTGCTAATTTACATATTAAATGAATTAATTTAGAAATTCCGAGAATTGATGTTTCCTTCAGAACATTCTAGAAGTGTTGTCTTATTATGATTCCGTAGTTGTAGTGGTACTACATTCTGATAAGGTTCTTCTACCTGTCACCAGTGTTCATCAGTGAATCGTTCAGACTCAGTCTGAACTCATGGTTAGGATTTTACTTAGTGGAACTTTCTGACTGTCATGTGAACGGGAACTTTGGTCTGCTTGTCATTCTATAACTTCACAAGAGGTGCTGTGCTATGCTAAGTGTAACCTTTGCAATGTTGGAGTACCTTTATGACTGTAAACATATTATTTTAATTGTAGAACTGAACCTTTCGGATGTTGAGTGTTTAGTAATTTATTTATTACAACAAGAGGAATATCCTTGAATTTACTCTCCATTTTTGCCTTTTAGACTCTTGCCAACATTTCAATACATTGCACATTGCAATAGGATGTCCAAAAGGAAATCGGCACAGCTGTCACTTATGTATCTAACCTTTTATAATTATGTGTGTGTAACGAGTGTTACTCCTCTTAACTCTTCTGGTTGCTTTCTTTGTGGTATGACCATGGTTTAAATTGGTGTTTATAGCAGATCACAATCAAGTGCAAACGTTTTGTTTATTTTCGCTTTTGAAAACTCACAAAGTTAAGGTTGTAACCTAATATTTCGTACACAACTACTAGGGAAACCCTAGGAGGTATAAGAGAGAATTTCTCTGTATATGACAAGATCTCTGTTTGCAGCTTGTGATGTAGTCACAATCGATGTGCAAAAGATAAATTAGAGTATGTATAACTTATAAAACATGTTTTATACGTTATATATACTCTAATAATGTCATTATTACATATGTACCACAGATTACCAATATATTTGCAGCGAAATGAAGTTAGTATTTTAACAGACAGAGTTAATATAGTCCCTCAATATTTTTGCATTTTCTAAAAAAACTGTGACACTTTTCTAAGTATTTTAGCTTTAGATTGAGTTAATTATCACTGTATTTAAATATTGTACTCATTGCTTACCTTCCAAAAATATATCACGTGTTTTGCCAACTGCAAAGCCTTTGAAAAGAGGTCATGTGCCACTAAATGTTTACAAAGAAAACCATAGTTAAGGAATTATTTCTCGCTAATTTATGCAAATTAGTTATTATCCGGTATTACTTTCTGCTAGTTAATATTGTCGCCTGCTCTCGAACAACAATAAATATTGAAGCGGATTGTATATCTATGAAGGAAAATAATTATTACGATTGGCGGAACTTTATTTATTCTGAACATTTGGAATCAGGATTTATTATCTTGGCACGGACGGCACAAAGATCTGTGACTAGGATCACGGAAGCAGTAGGCCTACCGGTGAAATCTACAGTAAAGCTGTCCACATCTGCAAGATTTGCTGCGGTCTCGATCGAAGACGTCGTCGCTCTCGTCGGTTTGGAAATAAAAACAAAAACAAAAACACCGTTATGAATACGCGTCGCGAAGTTACTGCTTTCGACGACTGGTGTCGGACAATAACAACGGAAACTCGTAGCCGTGAGAGTGTTCCATCAGCCAGTCGAGGTTGACCCACTGCTTGCCAGATTGGACGTAAACGTACCGAAACACAGCGACAAAAAGTATGAGCTAGATCCGGTATCCATTTACCATAAATCAGTCGCGAACGAAGATCATCAAAGGCAAATGAGTAACGTATTGAGGGGGGTTGATAACAAATTAAACCTCCGACCACAGCCCCTCTATCCACATTGATAGCGTGACTGTACCACGACCGATCACATCGCCTAGCGATTGTGTGGTACCAGTATCGGCTAGGTCTACAACAATGTCGTCTTGCATGGCCAGCAACGCGAACGATTGATCGGCTCCTGAAAACAACGCGGCGATCGCGATCATTAGTTCGCAATCCTTGCAATGGTGCATGGTGTAGCCAGCAAGTTAAAAAACAGTTGATAAGGCTATTCTCCAATACTCAAATCACCGGAGGAGTCTTCACATTCAGTATTGCGGCCACAGAAAACAACTCTTCACTGCGTCTTTCTTCGCCAGATGCTGTCCGTGCAACGCGCGTCTATCAACCGCCGCATGCAGTTCAGCCAAACCCTACTCGGACTCTGCTTCAGATTGGTCTCTGACTCAATTTCGAGGACAATTTTGAATTTCAGTCATTTGAATTGTTATTACAGATATATTTTTTACTCTTAATGCCAATTTTGTTCACATTTGTGGAAAAATATTTCAGATTTCTGTTCTGAGACGTATTTGTTTGTGTCTCTTTTTGTCGTCTTAGTCGAGATGAAAATACGGTGATAGAGTGAACTCTGCATCAAATATATTGGCATCTGAACAGTAGAAAATTTCCCTTATCCAATCAGTGAGCTCACAGCTGATGATACAGTCACAATATTGAATTTCTATGCAATCAGGCCGTGTTGCGATCAGGTAATTCTTTCGACGGCTATCGACAGAATTTGGGGGCATATAGAATAATAACAGACCTCTGTGGCCTCGGAAGGCTTTCTGTGGCATTCCAAAGGTATTTCCGAAGGGATAGGGTGTATTCTGCAGCCAGTGCTTTTCCGAGCAAAGTACCGGCGGCAGAACGCCCTCCGA
Source organism: Ptychodera flava (assembly GCF_041260155.1). Classification (NCBI taxonomy): domain Eukaryota; kingdom Metazoa; phylum Hemichordata; class Enteropneusta; family Ptychoderidae; genus Ptychodera; species Ptychodera flava. The sequence goes on from NW_027248374.1 coordinate 219,434, forward strand.
GGCCACGAGGTTCTGTCATAATCTTCAATACAATAACTGATAGCACATTACTGGTAAAGTATAAATTTGATAGAATGTACTAGCAGCATCGTTCTCTTATTTTAAGACTTCAGTATGTTACTTAAAGGTAACCTACATGTATGTAACTTAAATTTTTATTTTCGTTTCAAACTTTAAACGCCAACTCACTCTGAGACTCCGTTCGAAACAGAGATTATCATGGCGTCGGCTGGGAAGATGAAGCCAGACTGTCGCAAATGGATACCGGGTTTGGTTGGGGTATCCCTTTAGTCATTGCAGTTAAACAGATGGTAAATTTCCTTTGCAAGAATCAAACTGATCTCATCGTGCTCGAAACATTTGCTGTATTTAACGTTTTCTTAAATAATATAAAAAGACGGTCTGATACACAGGGACAACAAAATAGATGCTTTTGCAGGACTAGACTTACTGTGTCAGAAGAATAATTTCATTCTCTGAAACTACAGCAATATAATATCATGGTAAACCTTCAGAGTCGGTAAACATTATCAAAAATATCAAATCACAGCATATGATCAAAAGCCAACTCTTTTTTTACAGTCATAGCATTACGCTGAGTGCCTTTTTGTCTCATTAGGTTTGTCAAAACATCTTTTACGATGTATTGTGTCTGATGTTGTTGCGATTTTGCTTCTAAAATGTTGATAATTATATCTCGAAAGAAATATCTTGCAGTGAGTTGACTCCAGCATTATAATATACAGTAGAACTTTATCTTACTGTAGAAATGGCCAAATTATCACCTTTCACCTTTGAAGAAATATAGCTTATTACTGCGTGACTTGAGTGATGTAAACCAAGGATTGGCATAACCTTTGTTATATTCGCTATCTATTGCTACCTTACTTTAACAACAAACACGTTGATATGACAGGCAATCATCGACAGTAAAATGATGCTTGCTGCAAAGTCAAACATTTAATTATCCACTTCTTATGCGACTTAAGAAAGCCATTGTTTCAATGAAAACGATATGCAAATGGAGGTCATATGATCCTGCGCCTGTACAACCTCTGAGTATATCACTTACGTTGGTTACCTTGGTTACAAAGATCCGATAAGCCTACACAATTTTCGCCAGAAAACACTACCGTCAGTTGAAGTAAATGGATTATTGAAGTCACTTGATATTTCCTCCAGATAACACTTCATTCCAAGTGTCACTAATACTGGTGTTTCAGTTTAAATCGATTTAGCCATTCTTTACAAGAACGTAATGTGGTGTTCAAACCAGATAGTCATCCTTGCAGTTCGTATCACTCTGTTAGGGACAAACAATGTTTATCAAATGGATGACCCTATCAGTTTAGATTTAAGTTTGTTCTGATACAAAAGTGTCATGTTAGAGCCCTACATTAATGTGTTGACCTTAAAAATAAATTAGTCATAAGGGGAACAATGAACGAGTGTTTTTCACAATAAATAAACCTTATCGTGAAATGTGTACTAGTCCAATTGCTGCACACCTCACTAAGGCGTTTCACGTAGCAGGCTTAACTGATTTTACGAAAATTCCTTAAGACCTAAATATGTATAAACGTCAACTTCCGCGCTGGTGCGAATGCCAGTGTTGTACTTTATCTTGGCAGATGGAAATCTGCAAATGTTTTTTCAAACATAACCTGCATAGCCATCGTAGCGTTGTCACAGACAAAATAGTTTAACATGGTTCTAAATATTCCATGTCTCAATCTGCGATAGGTACACAATGCTCTTAGTGTACAGAAGTCTCATTATAGTAATATGTCTGTTTCATTTATTATTGTTATCATATTGAGAGTATGTTTTTCGAATTGAAAGTGGCTAGTAGTAATATCAATTATATTCATGTATCAGATCACTTATACCACTTTAAGAGCTAAATTATTACTTAACTTCATGAAACGGTTGCGATGCGAAAGGCATCCAATATTGCAACTATGACCATTTTCCATTATATAAGGCTGATCCGTTTGTTGTGAGAATCAATTAAAAAACACCTGGGGGCAGTAATATTATGCCAAGAAGAAGACAAATTTTTTTTACCATAACTCATACAACAGCCAGTTCTACAACCAATTATATCATTCAGCGACTTGGCTATGACCGTGAGTCGACATTTGCTCTGCCAAAGGAGGGTAACACATTGGCCGAGAGATATCCTTCCCAACGCAAGACTTCTAACATCAAAGACCATCGGGCTATAAAATCATCTATTTCAAAATAATAGCAAACCATTTGAGGTACAACAGGCTGAAGCTTGGTCAAGTTGTGCCTACTGCAACCTATATGACCATAAGATTCGAGTCAGCATTTGGTTTGTACAGATTCCTGAGCATATTTATTCGAATTAAAAGTAAAACACCACGGGAAAAGTTATTACAAATCCGGACAAATATTTGAAGAAATCAAAAGGGGGTGCGAGTTGTATGTTGAGAAATGGTTTGTCTGATGGTTTTGAATTTGATTATCGTTTTGACAAGAACGATTCTGCTATTAATGAAATGATTCGAAATCTGGACAAAAACTGGATTTATGATATCCGATTACTGTTACAGTAAAGAATCTGTTGTGTTGTTGAAGAAGATTTTATGCTTGAAAATGAATGATATATTATACATTAGCAAAGGTATAAGGAGTAAGAACAGAGGACACAATATGTCACAATCCGTTGCAGAGAAGATTGTAAAAAGGAATGATGCCGGAGTTTAACTGTTCAGTCATTGGTTAGGTTAGTCATGCATATATTCTATTTAAACTAGCCTTCAAACGTGACAGAGAATTTCACAAGATTATCAAAAACGAGGAAACAGAAAATTACCATATCATGGGAGAAAAGACAACAAACAGCTCTGTATCGATTGGAAACATGACCAGGGTATAGCAAACAAAACATAAGATCTTCTCTGTGTGTGAATGCCACTGTGGTCATAGCTAACATTTGTATCCTCACTTTATTTTCGCCGCATTGTTCAAATCAGGGACCTGCCGCCAGACTTACGTCTGAGGGCGTACTCCGATTTCGTTTAGACGGCAAGTCATGAAAGACGCACAGTCTAATCAAAGTCCAATGACATTGTATTTCATAATAACACGATTGGAACTAATTTGGGAAAATTGGATGAGAGTAATTATTACGAAAATGTAACGAAATCGAAATGTTTACAGCTGAAATTTTACAAAATGATAGAATAGTGTAAAATTTGAATATTGTTCTCATCGGACAAAACAACGAAAACACAACGATTATTGCATACCTCTTTCATCGGATTCATTTTTATGAAAATAAGTTCATTTTGTGTAAATGTACTGAAGAAACGAGGCAAAATGCTTAAAATTCTCTAATTGACGAATTTTGAGTCAGGGCACTTTTGAAATGTCCCTGACTTTTTCATGAATTTAAGGCTTCATAAACATAAAATTGAGTCAGGGCACAGTTTAAAAGACCCTAACTGACTTAACTGTAAATCAATCGAAAAGCTTCATTTTGGTCGAGGAAAATGACAAACTGACATTATTACTAGTGTTTCAGTAATGAAGAAACTCTTAATATGTTTTGAACAAAATTGCATTAGATACTATCATGCACTGATTCTTACCATAAGATTTCAACAGCATCGCAAATTATGTATAAAATTTAAAGATGGTAAGCAAATATGGTGTAAAATTAGAGAAATTTAAAATTCTTGAGAAATTCTGCCAATCCAATTATCCCAATTTAGTTCCAATCGTGTTTAATATACTCGCTCCCAAACTATCATAATATCGCCTCGGTGACAGTCTCGGTGTTACCGGCAGTAATGGTTACATTTCCTAAAAGTAAAGTTATAGCTCCAGCTACTCCGTTCTTTGCTATCCGAATAATATATAATGATCTTTTTATTTACCGCTATATTTACTATTTTATCCACCATGACTAAATAACAGGACTCTCAACATTTTGTTATGAAATTCTTTTTTATAAAACTTTGGCAATTGCGGCTTGCACTTCCCTGACACGTTCGTGGTGCCTGTATTGGCCGTCTGAAAGTCCCTGACCCCTATTTCCGTTTTGCAGATTAAGCAAAGATGAGCTGGACGTAATCTGGTAATTCATTCTTAGTGTACGGACAGAGAGTTTTATTTTGCCAACCACCGTACGATGTTTAAGGTAGTATGCGCCTTGAACGCGAAAGACTTCAACTTTTTTTCCAAACTCTCCTTAAGAAATCTTTCAACAACTCTCTTTCAAAATCAAAGACGAAATCGAGGGACACCGTGAATTTTTTCAACTAGAAAAACAAATAACCCAATATTTACTGATATTTCAAATCCAAAATGGCCACCATCCCTATGCTTTAAAATGAACCCACAAGTGGTAGATCAGAAAAAAATTGTAAAAGTTCGAGAGTCCGAATATCTGTCCCCAAAGCGAGATCTACTTTAATTCAGTGATAACTCTTAATCCAAAATGAAACAAAACTGAAAACTTTGATGCCTATAACTGTTGCAGTAATACTCGCTAGCGATAAAAAAAAAACATTTTGAATTTTATTTAGTAAAAAGGATAGCTGTCTTCTTTTGTAGCTAGATATCGAATAAATAAATCCCGTGAGGAAGGGATATGAAAACTTAATGCCTAAATGTCCTCGTGTTACAAGGTGGCGATAACAGCTACCGCAGATCTTATATACGGATGGAGATAGCTGTCTCATGTGGTAGTTAAAGGATAAATGACGAGTATATAGCGAATTTTATTGACAATAAAAATACACTGTTTAATTCCGTGATCTCTTTGAATCCCGTGAGGAAACAAAGTGACAACTTTGATGCCCAATTGTCGTTGTATTACAAGGCCGCAATTAAAAATAGCTCAGATAGGGTATTTTAAGAATTTAATTTGCGAAAGAGGTAGCGTTCTTATTTTGTGGTTAGATGTTGGTAAAAGGAGAGTATGTAACGAGTATGTGGTCTTTACTTCAGTGACTTGTTCAGTGAATTTTAATAAGAAATTTTTAAGCAATATTTCACCAATTTTTATGATTTTGTTTGTTTATTTTGTATAATTTTTGTCTAAATGGGCATCCGATTTCATTAGCCAAAGTTTTTGATCAAATTTTTGCGGAAAAATCTGAATAAAGTAACTGAATTATATTTATAACAGCAACGAAAATTGACTGTCGCGCTCAAAGAGTTAAAAAGCCACTATAAACACGACCGCAGATCGGATATTTTTTTAAGGAAAGAGATAGCTGCATCAGCAGCTTGTAAGAAGTGTGTACCGATGAGGCATGGTTCAGCGAGCACCTCATACACTGTGGCTCGTATCCTGTAAAACATATGATAGTTTACACAAATTATTTTTACTGCACAACCTATGATGTCCATCAAAGATGTCTATTTACACCACTATATTTAGTACACTAAATTTATTTGATAATTCTAAATTAGTAGCATTCTAATTGTTTTGGAAAATGTTTGCCTATGGGACATGGATAAGCTATATTTGGACCCACATATTAACAAAAAAAATGCGATAGTTGACCGAGATTATAACTTCATTCTTAATTTGCATTAAATTTGAGATCTATTTGGGATAATACATTGATTGCACTAAATTCATTTAAATTTCAACATGAAGTGCTTTCTAGTAGAAAATCAGAAGTGTTTACTTAAACACGATTGGAAATAATTTGGCAGGAATAGATCTTCATATTTTTAAACTTCTCAAAAGTGTTCGTGCCCTATAACTGAATGTTGCAATTTGGCAAATTACCTATAAATATCATACGACTACTGAGGCGATGTCAATGATATCAACCGAGGACGAAGTCCGAGGTTGATATCATGGACATGGCCGATATTTGACATGGCCGATATTTGACATACACAACGAGTGAGTAATGCAAGTCCTTCTACATCTTACCATCCCTTAAACGACAATACGCTGTTCGAATATCATTTGAGCAGACCCGAAGGGGTTGATATCGGCCTAACTTTCAAAATGGTATTATCCTACTTACAGAAGTATCGATTATACAACGTTTTGCACCTGGGATGTATACATTACCGAACTCAACCAATTATTGCCTAGTAATGAGCTCATGCGCAATGTTTCTTCTGATTTTATTGGCTGTGCATGTTTTACACGTGTACAGTGGCATGTGGACTACTATAAATGCACGGCCACGAGGCACAATTATCTTTTTGATCAACGTGTCATAGTGGCAGCATGGCACAGGAAGTGTATCCAGATTTTTCTGATATCTCTGATGTAGAGTTACTTGAAGCCTCACAAGCAGCATATCTGAACGAGCTTGGCTTCGAAACTATTGATGTAGCAGTTACCAACATCCCTTCGGTGAGTCATTAATTAGTAATTTCCGCCATTTCCACCTTTTTATACGTACCATGGCATTGAACATGCAAGTGAAAATGTGTTGAATATTTGTTTTATTTCATTAAAGGATATTCCGAGAGGGCGGTTTGCTGACCCGGTGTCGGACTTCTACGTACAGGGAGTTGAAAATATTCCATTCCCAGGAATATTCAACGCCGTAATATGTGGGCACTGCGGACTTATGATAACTCATAGTATAGAAACGATGGCCACGGACGATTCGCATTATTGGAAATAGATTGATAAACTTTCTTGCCGACAAAGAATTCGTCGGTTTCCGTCAGGTTCTTGATGCAGAGATGAAGAGACTTTAGCATTTGTATTGAAACAAGCAATAAACAGGCTTAGGAGGCAATATCTACTGAGCAAATCGATATAATGTGGAAAAATGAAACTACTAGGTGACCATTCCCCTGATTCTTGTTCGCACAATGGTATTCTTGAATGGGAAAAAAATTGCCCTCAGAAATGGTCAGGAACACGGCGCGCTTCGCTTTGACAAACCTGCGATTACTTTGAATGAACCTGATAGCGACACCCCGTATCTGCTATACGACGAAGACGTGTCAAAGAGCAATCTAGGCGTACCGAAACACATGAAAGTGGGTCGCAAGGAAGTGAAACATCATGTAAATACCGATAATCTAGCGAGAATGACATGTCATGTCCGGCTATATTAAAAAAAAAAAAAACGTTTCGCTGTGTCCACCTTATGGGGAAAAAGAATGGATTTTATCTCCAGCCGCTGTGCAAATACGAATGATCATCAAAGGTGTGGTTATTCAAAAAACAGCCTGTAGGTCACGACATCAATTAAAATTGAAAATACCGACGTCAAAGACCGTGAAATGTCCAGCAATGTCAAATCTGGTGTGCAGCTAAAAATATGTTTCATTGCCCTGGAATCATATTCTATTCGCGGTAATTCCTGTAACTCATAGCGATTTTGCATTCGGTAGAATATTTCGACTGAATCACTCAGCCTTCATCAGCTGTTGTGTCATTGTGAATAGTAGGATGACGTAACCGGTCTATTGACCGCAGGAGGGCGTTGTAAACTGCTGGAATTTCCATCCCTTCATCCCTATTGAGGGCTGACCGTTGTGCTTTGATTTCAATAGCCTCTTCCACTCTGCGTTTGATGCAATGATCTTCACATGAGATGATCTTGACATTGTCAGGACATTCAATCAATCCTGACAATGTCAAGATCATCACCGCGAATAGAATAAATCTGGTGTGATTTACAACAATTGTATTTTCAATATTCATAAACAGAGATTTGAATAAAATTAAATAAACATGTCTGAATATTGCACTTTGTAGTTATGTTCACAATTTTATTTTTTCATGATATTGTCTCCAGGCGTAGCCGAGGGGCAATATCACGACCGTGCCGATAAATATTGTTTTTCGAGGCATGATGGCAGAAATTTCACCAGAAAAAGTCGAGTGAATTTTTTGCTATCATGCTGAGAGTTCACCAGGTTGATATCACCCCTTCCAAAATATCAACTCAAAATGAGGTTGCTCTCTAAAATTTCAACCACTAAATCTATTGTTCTATCCGTGACGAGTTGTGTATTCATAAAAACAAGTGTGTCACTTACAAAAAGCAGAAGAGCTAGCCTTATATTTGCAAATTAACCCGACATACGTCGCACGTAGCTGTAACAGGTTATGTTTTTTTCCATTGTATTTGTATGTTCCAGTTCTACTCACGATAAGTCAAGCAAATATACCGTTAAAATTTACATTATTTTTTTACCTTTCAATAAAACTTTAACGTCAAATGACTCAACAGAACCTAAATGAGCGAAACCTAAAACACATGAACGGCTGTTCATCAAAAACCAAAAGTTCTAAAGGTTGATTTTCGGGTGATAAAACACATGAAACCAGCGAAGGGTTGCAAAGCAAAGACATAAAACATTTTATTTCTTGAAACAGTCTTTCACAGAAAACTTTTCTCATGCTGAAAAAACGAGCACTTTCATTGGTTTTACATAATGTCGCAACACGGCAAAATCCAAGAGATGGGAGGGGTAAGCTATGACGTAACCAACAACGGATCGCGCACAAATGGAGTAATACATCATTTCTCTCGTCCAAGAATCACTCTGGCTTCTCCTCTTCGAGAGAAGATGACTATAATTAAACTTAAAGAAGGGAATGCAGAAAGCATGCAACTGATAAAAAGACAAAATACTGAGATCCCGAAACTCACATTAAGACGAATCACAAAAGTAATCCTTCACAGGACCCGGTGACCAAAGCAACTGGTCGAAGTCAAATTACTATACGATCCAGTGGCATTTCGTTCATCAGAATGAACTTGTTAAATATTAAAAATTGTATCCGTCATGCAAGTTGATTATTTGCAGAGACCTAAATGCTTGCTTTCATTGAGTATGACGATGATTGTCTCATTCCGGTCTGTGACGACTATGATACTGAAAGTAACATATCATCTTGAATGAAAATCAATAATGTTGTGAACTCCCATGGAAGGCTTCTACTTCGTTTTTGTATTTCTGCGGATTTAGAATTGTGAATGGTCGAAAAGGTGACTCAAGCTATTTCTACACGACTGCAGCATTGTAGATTATATCCGTGTACACCAAACAATTTTACCTGTAACACGATTGGAACTAATTTGGGAAAATTTAATCTTCATATTTTTCAAATTTATCAAAATTGTTAGGTGCCTTATAGCTTAATGTTGTAAGTTTTCAAATTATTCATAAAAACAAGTGTGTAACTTAAAAAGAAAAGTACATGAGGTTATATGTACACATTAAGTCGACACTACGTCACCATCCAATTATCTCAAATTAGTTCCAATCGTGTTCTGTGTAAGGAATTTCGAAATTGTAGTCGTCGTACAGAGTCTGGTCAGATGCCGTTGATTTTCGCTATACTTGGTGTACATAGAGATAAATCAGAAGTGAATGACGAAAATATAGTTGGAACTGATATCCTAGGAAAAGTTATTATCGACAGAACATACTGCGATAAACTGTAAATTGAAACCTTATCATGATCTTTGGGAGTCGAATTTAGTGCGAAGTCATATCGATAGCATTAACCGTCACATTGCAAACTGAGATAGCGACTCTGCTATCGTTTGTTTAAATGACATCTCTGTTGCCGTTTCATGTGAATTTCCTGAAAAAACTTGTATCAGTGGAAATGATAGTAAAACTGGCAAGACTTGGTTTGATTATGATTGTAAACAAGCAAAACGTAATGTCCAAAGAGAATTGAACAACTTCCGTAGACAAGGTACCATGAAAATTTTGGGATCTATTACGTAACCAAGAAATCATATCAGAAATTAACTGATATAATAAGAAAGAATATAAGCAAAGTAAAATCGACACCTTTTTATTCGATGCAATAAACAAAAACTCAACATTTTGGCAAAATGTGTTGTTAAAAGTCTAGAACTAGACGGTGAAGTTGATCAAAAGATTGACTGTAGTTTACTAGGTGAACCTATTACAATAGATAAAGTAGTTTCTAACAATCTTAAAAATAATAAGTCATCCGGGTTTGATGGTATTGTGGGAGAGGGCATCAAGGGAAATTTCTTAAGTTGTTTATAGTCAATTTATACAAACTTTCAAGCACATGTTCGTTCGCCACATGGTTTAACTGACTTTTTCTATTGTAAGTGTGGTCTACAACAAGGTTCCATAATTTGGCCACTTTTGTTCTATTTCTTTGTAAATTACATGGAAACTGAGTTAAAAACGGGGTATTCATCCGGTGTTTACATCTCAGGGATACAATAAATTTTACTGCTTTTTGCTGATGATCTTGTTTGATGAGCTGTACAATGATAGGTTTACAGAGATTGTTAAATAAGTTAAAAAGGTACTAAAATGGCAATTAAAAGTCAATTATAGTAAATCCAAAGTTGTTCTTTTTAGGCGTAGGGGCACCCATAACAATCATACAAATGGTATCTGGATGGAAACTCAATTGATATGTTAAGTAGTGATGAATGGTATCTTGCACAGAAAACCAAGCGAGCAAAGCTGCGTCCACAATGAAACGTCGGTTGTCAAATATAAGGGATGATAATTCCCTTGAATATGCACTTCAAATACACGATTGTAAAATATTGCCGATCTTAAATTAAGCAGCTAAATTATGGGGATTTTATAATGGTAAAGATGTTGAGCGTGTTGAAAATAACTTTTTGCGTAATATTTTATGTTTGAAAAGTAGTATAGCACCATAAAAGCTGAAACTGGCCGATATGGTCTTATCAATACGTTTATCGTCAAATACTGAAATACTGGCTGAAATTGATGCATGCTTAAACAGGCAGTATTTTGTCAGTTTGCTAAAATTTACAATGTGGAAGAGCAGAAAGAATATACAAGGCTGGGAATAGCAAGTTAAATATATGTTATGTAACCCGGGTTTTGCAGACGTTTGGTTGCTACAAGGTATTAATGAGAACGTCTTTTTACAAACATTTAAAGAGCGTTGCAAAATATCATGTCTGACCTTAAATCTGCTAGAAAGTTGAGTACATATTGTTGTTTAAATGTTGCTCAAACCTCGAAAAAATATTCATCTGTAATAGCAAAGACGATTTACATTCCAGTTATGTATTGCGCATTGAACAATTTAGATTGGGAAGGATAAAACCCCAAGAGCTGAAAGAAAATGCTTGGTGTGTAATTGTTAGCAAGTCGAGGACGAATACCACATGCAATTTTTGGCCTAATGCATTCCTAGTTATGTCTATGACGCCCTGAAGAATTTGAGTTTTGTCAACCCATGTTAACCAAAAAACGTTTATTTACGAAACCAAAAAGAGAGAAATCATTAAAAACCTAGATAGATTCCTGTTCACATATCAAGATGGTCAGACTGTAAAGCCCACTCGTGTGCGGGCGCTCCCTCGGGTGCGGAGGTACGGAGCGCCGCACACGACTGGGCTTTACAGTCTACAAGATGGTATGATGCATCATTACATCGTTTTGTATTTAAAAGGTCATTGGCTTTATATTAACGAAATAAATGACATTCATTAAGTGGCGTTTCATAAGCCCTTTCGACGGGCAGACAGTGCCGATCTGTCTGTTGAGTTTTTATTTGAGAATTTCATGCTTTGCAAACCGACTAAACTATTAAACACGGTATCGTTAAATAATTTTGTCGGGTAACTGAGTAAAACGTGCGGGTAAACATGTTTATTGAAAGTTTCTCACCCGCTTCGTTAGGAACAACAGGACAGTCGGGTTTGCCTCATTTAGCGGTTACTGGTCCGACATAAAATTTATACGTTTCGTTTCAATTTCAACGATGATTTCGCTTTGTGCTTGCAGAATTATATTCATTTGAACTTAAATATGGTTTTTAAGGCGATACCGAAGGATTCAAAGCGCGCGTTGGTTGCTATCGCCTGCAACGTTCCAAACGCGCACGTTTGCATGTGCTTAATCTTACCGTTTCGTTGTTTTCTATGGATTTTCGACTCCTGGTATTTTGAAAATGCTCAAAATCTTTCAACTCTCTCAATTGTAAACCAATTTAGCTGACTTTTGGTAGGATTATTGAAGTCATACATGAGAATATAGATAAACATGCGTTTCTAAAAATTCCAGACCGTTTATGAGATATCGCCGTAAAACCCTTCAAAATTTCACAAAATGACACAGTAGATATTTTTCCTGTTCAAAAATCGTTTGTCATAATCCAAGCTAGGGGTTCTGAACAGATATCTCATGTGTTACATTCTTAAATTCTGGAAAATTTGATGCAAATTTGTAGGAGTTGAAACGTTTTAAAGCAGAGCTGTAAAAATTGTATATGTGTGACGTCAATGATCAATCGCGCGACAAACCTGCGTCTTTTGGAATGTACGGTTCTGTTAATCTTTATTATGCAAAGAAAACCATGAAAACTTTGTATTTTGATTGATTTTGGAAATTACCCTTAGCAACCGTTGCTTAGCGATTAGAATCCCCCGGTATCGCCTTAAACTCATTTTAAAATTAAATATTTTTTATTGGTTTTCCTTCCGTTTTTCGTTCCTTTCGTTTGTCTTTTGATTTATGAAAAAAAATGTGGAAAAATCATTGACTTCTCCGAAAATGTCTTACTTTAGATGATGACAGCGATAATAAAGTTATTTTTAATTGAAACATGAAGTTAACATGACCGACATTTATACATTTTGTACCTGTGTAGAAAATAAAAACAAAGAACGATTGATTTACTTGTACAAGGATTCACGTGAAGAATTATTCGTGACGCACAAGTATTTGATGATCTACTGAAGACGTACCTTGGTCTACTATCTTCAGGTGTTCTACGTACATTGATACAACTAAATTCCATCTGAGATCGATTTACCCTTGGTTATTAATGAAAGAGAGGCTGAGTAGAGAGGGTTTAGTTCGTTGTAATGATTGAGATAACAAATAAAACAGATTTATGGTGTCATAGGTGTTAAATATCAATGAGGGAGAACCTCTTTTCAAATGTAATATACTTCTCTTAGATAAAAATAAAAACGAACAACATTTACATTCCAGATTGTTCAAAGATACACACCAGATCTCTGTTCACAATGCATGCTATTGAAATCTACTATAATAGACCTCTTATTGGTATTCATGTTTCTGGTTGAGATGGATTATAGCCATAGATTTGGAAAATGTGCCTTAATAACCTTCAAATTTGTTCATATATATTTAACAATTTAATCACAAGATTTATTGGAATTTATAGCTATTTTATGAGGCAAAATATATCTATGAAATCAGCACCAGGTATTTCTCTTATCAACAGATTTTCATTGCAACCCTGTCTTTATTCTTGGATTAAAACAAGTATTGCTTTGAAGTTTAAACAATGAACATTTGAGTAAATATGAAGTGTTACAGGTCTATGGCATCTTAATGACAGCATTTCTGATAAGGATTCTACGCTGTCCCATTCAGCAAGGCATGGCACAGCCTGTCACGAAATGCATGTGTACAAGAGTGAATTGAAAATATCCAACAGGATTTTTATCCCTTCACCAATAAACAGCTTTATTGAATATAATCTGTCAAAAATACACCATAAAAATCCCTTACATACGATCTTGTAAAAAACACTGTAGTTGGTTTGAAACAAGAAGCATCACTCAGCAAAGTGATATTTCCAATTATTCTCTCTGATTTGATACAGTTACAGTTACAAACAGTTACAAACATATTTCTGCATAGTCATAACGTTTAATTTCAATAAAAGCTGGAAATTACATGGTTGAAAAGCAAAAACAGTGAATGGAAATTGTACGATAATCCAATCAACATGCCTGCTACAAATGTGCTTATCAAAGTTATCAGTAACTGATGTGTTCATGAAATTTTATCTGCTTGGCATGTAGACTCTTTCATCGACTCCATACCAAATCATTGTCTTTGACAAGAGGAGTTAAACCTTATATCCTACTTTACTGACAAATTCTTCAAATGCTGGTAAGGTAGTCTTCAAACAGTTCTATGTACTTGCTATGCTCATCAGTAGTCAATACACTGTGTTTAAAAATATCTCAGTCACTATTCAATTCTTTGTCGTGAAACGTTTGCGACACTTCAAGATTTGATGTGAATACACAAATCAGACTGAATCATGGGATATTTCACTTATTGTAAAGTAATCTGTAACACAAACAGTAAACACTTCTATAAAGTCTTCTACAATTACAGGTCTGCCAATGGTGTAATATGTCACCTATAAACTCTTTTCATTGAAATGCATCATAAAAATGTTTTAAACATCCAAGGGATGCATTCTGATAGATTTGACATATTTCATCTTTGCATGACACTTGTGTAATGGTATTTGCTTTGATAATGATAGATTTGAAAACAGATTAACCATTTCAATGTAATCTAACCATGTTACAAAAATGAGATTACAGTATAAATTTTCAAATACTAAATATCACTTGTTCTTCATGTTATTAAAATTTTCTTTCACAAGTAAGTAGAGGCATAATATCCTCTGCAGTATGCTACAAACTATAAAATCAGCCAATCTGGTTATGAGATAAATTTAAAGGCGTCAATTAAGTATTGAAAAGACACAACAGTTACTATTGTATCAACCAATACACGCACATACTATATGGATCAAATAACAGGTTTCTGATCAAGTAGTTGAACAATGAGTAATTGAAGAACAAGATAAATCTATTTGGAAAGACTTTAAAACACCCAAGAAATGAAATATCAAAAATGTTACGGAAACCTACATCTACAAAGTCACCAAACATTAAAGAATATATAGCAAAGTAATAATACATGTTATTAAGTTTCAGTTGTTGACTTCTTTAAAGACTTTCTTCAAAGTAACTTAACAGAAACAGTGGGTTTACAAAGCATTTTCATTTCTCAAAGTAGTAGTAGTAGTAGTAGTAGTAGTAGATAACACGGTGTATTTAGTGAATATATAACATTCATGTTTGTTATTTCAAATTATCCATTAACGTGACTACTGCAATACACAATTGAACCAAATACCTTTTATAACATGAAAACCTGGTATACATGAAATGTTGAAATTTCCCCAGTTGAGTATTCTGTCATGTGATTAGATAACTAACAAATATAAAACATTGTGACAATATTTTTAGTATAAACGTTCAATATATAATTTGAACTCCTATGAAAAATGTGTTCAATTTAGTTATTCTAAACAGCACACTATAAAGGATAACTGAAACATATTCTACTCTGCTAAATGAACTTCTAATGTTCATGAAAAGTAATCCATTCTGAGTACATTGCAAATCTAGACATTCTATGCTATACTAACTCAACTGTAAAGTATACTTCAAAACTATCCAGGAAAAAGAGATTACAATTTAAGTCATGAGCATTTGGCGTTTGTTGTTCTTTCCTTAATTCATGAATTGAAGTATCAAAACGGATATATTCAGAAGCACAACAACTTCTGATATGATTCTGATTCTGAAAATGTCTTATCATAATGATCTACTACAATAAATTCAAAGATTGAGTGAGAAATCAATTCATCAGCAATTAAAAACATCTACATTTTACAATATGGCACACATCTTTGACTAAGTCAATATTATATACTGCATCCAATAAGTACAGTATATTCTACAGACAAAAAATAACTTGGCTCACTTGGCTCATTTGTGGCTACTAACACCAGATATCACTTTCATCGAGCTTATTTTCCTCTACATATAAAGGAATTGTGTATGACAACAATTTCACAGATATAGCTGCCTTCAATGCTATTACAAATGTAGCATAAAGAAACAACACTCAAAGAAAATGAAGAGAGAAAGAGGGGAATCACTCATATGTTGACAAAAACTCAAATGGTAAAGATGTAAAAGACAAACAAATGAATATTAAGCTGAAGATACTCTTAAAAACTCTGATATTATTGCCCTCACTAGGGTTACATTAATATTGTATATATATTGAAACTAACATAAAAACTCGTGTATTTCTAAATATTGAGTCTTGTCAATATATAATGGCAATAATGTGACTGTAATATGAGATTAAGTAAATCATGTATGCAGTGTTCTCTGTATTTGTCATTCATCTTCCAATTAATCTGCCATACAGATGAAATTGCATTTCAAATTGGAAATATAACAGACCCACATATAAATAATACTGAACATGAATAGCTTGATTTTATACTTTTACTAATGATAATAACACTGTACTTGATTACCATTGAGACTAGTTTGGATATGGTCTACTGAATAACATCCAAACATAGAGGAAGATTGAAATGAAATGCTAAAAATGCTACATAAGAGAAACAAGTCATCGATGATGACACAGTCCCCACTTATTCATGGGTACTTTGATGACCAGTCCTCAGAGAGGATAGAGTCCTGTTCGAAAAATGGGTCTATGTATGATTAAAAATTCTGCAATACAGATGGGGCAAGAAATACATATGCGCATACTAATGAGGTGCAAGATGTGACATCTTAAGGTCTAATATCCTATCAGAATTGGAGGGTATAGAACTTGTGGTTACTGAGTTATGCATATATATGTATAATCAAGGTCAAATGGTCATAAGGTCACGTGACATTTTGAAAAAAATTGTATTGCTAATTAATCCCTATATGCCAAAAATCAGACCTCTAGCTCTATTCCCTTGCCCAGAATTAGATGTGTGCATAATTAATGAGGTAAAGCGTGTGTTGTCATAAGGTCTCCCACCCTACTAAATATAAAGGACATAGCACTTGTGGTTACGTATTTATCGACATAAACGTATATTTCAGGTCAACGGTCATCGAGGTCACATGACATTTGGTCAAAAAATATAGTTATCCCTATATACCAAAAATCAGACATCCAGCTCTATGGGTTTGCTCAGAATTAGATATATGCATAATTAATGAGGTACAGTATGAAGCATCATAAGGTCTCCCATCATACCATATATGAAGGGTGTAGCACTTGTGGTTACTGAGTTATATACTTGAGGTCAAAGTTCATCGAGGTCATGTGACATTTTGTCAAAAAAATTGTGTTGCTAAGTTATCGCTATATACCAAAAATCAGACCTCTAGCTCTATTGACTCGCTCAAAATTAGATATGCGCATAATTAATGAGGTACAATATGTGGCGTCATAAGCTGTCCCATCATACCATATATGAAGGGTGTAGCACTTGTGGTTACTGAGTTATGGACAAATATGTATATTTGAGGTCAAAGGTCACCAAGGTCACATGACATTTTGTCAAAAAAAATGTGTTGCTAAGTTATCCCTATATACCAAAAATCAGACCTCCAGCTCTATTGGCTTGCTCAGAATTAGATATATGCATAATTAATGAGGTACAGTATGAAGCATCATAAGGTCTCCCATCATACCATATATGAAGGGTGTAGCACTTGTGGTTACTGAGTTATATACTTGAGGTCAAGTTCATCGAGGTCATGTGACATTTTGTCAAAAAAATTGTGTTGCTAAGTTATCGCTATATACCAAAAATCAGACCTCTAGCTCTATTGACTCGCTCAAAATTAGATATGCGCATAATTAATGAGGTACAATATGTGGCGTCATAAGCTGTCCCATCATACCATATATGAAGGGTGTAGCACTTGTGGTTACTGAGTTATGGACAAATATATATATTTGAGGTCAAAGGTCACCAAGGTCACGTGACATTTTGTCAAAATATCTGAGATATCTGCGTGAACGGATGGACTCACGGATGGACTAACGGACTGACATGACCCAATCTATAAGCCCCCTGGACTTCATCCGTGGGGACTAAAACTGTGTCACTGCATCCTTTTTGCAATATGAATACGATGAGAAACTAAATTTTTATTTTTTTTGGCCTTATACATGGGAGTCTATGGACTGCCTTATACATGGGAGTCTATGGACTGCCTTATACATGGGAGTCTATGGAGACTGCCTTATACATGGGAGTCTATGGAGGTGAAAACTAAAAAGTCCTCTAACACGGCCAAATTTGATCGCATTGTGAAACAAATCGACGTGCATCTGTATGGGGTAGGGTACTATCCTTGTGCAAAGTTTGAAAGAAATTGACCTGGGCATGTCTGAGATATCTGCGTGAACGGACGGACGGACGGACGCACGCACGGACGGACGCACACACGCACGGACATGACCAAACCTATAAGTCCCCCCGGACGGTGTCCATGGGGACTAATAAAAGAATCTCTATGCATACATTCTCATTAATACCATTTATTTTTTTCACAAGGTTAGTTACTATATTCCTGAGATTGATACCCTTATGAAGGCTTAATAATATTACTATACTGAACTATCATCAAAATTAGTTTGTATGGTTTTCTACATAGTACGTGCCTCTGTATGTCGCAAGATTGAAATAGAAATGCTAAAATGACAACACCGCTACTGAACATCATCCATATATTACTAGTATCAATTTTTTCAAGGTTTGTTAACTACTTTGACATGAGGGGATTGGCTGGCACAAACCATGTAGGTAAAATAATCCCCTGAGAGCGGAAAAATTCCGCATTACCAATTATCGGCTTATGACTCCCCAGAGAGTAAATAAACTACCAATCAAGTAGAACAAAAGATCACAATGTTTATGAATATGACATCACCCGTGATTTTGTAGAGCAATCACCGATTGACAGTCAGTTTACACTTCAAGTAAGGTATCTTTTCATATGGAAATGATTTCGAACCTACAGCGTTTGTGCCAGGGAATCTCGGCATGGATATACTGATTGAAAATAGAGTACTGTCATAAGTCTCATATTGACAGAAAAAACTTTCCTTCTGCCGCACAAAAATCATTTTGTCAATCTATTCTCAAGACTTAAATGTAACATGCTTGCATCATTATAAATGAATGACAGCTCACATGATATCATCTTCAAAGACATATATGAATTTTTAATATGTTGCATTGAGTGCACTTTGAAATCAATTAAGTAGGGTGAAAATAGGTTTCTACCAACTAACAAATGGTGATTTCTCATGCTTCTGCAAAATGATTTACAACCAAACCAACTGCACGTAAAATGCCATCAATTATTTGTGATCGCCTCATAATGCAATGTATTTGCATGACGGACAAACAAATATTGAATTATTCCCATTACTGAAGAGTATTAAACTTTTATGGACGTTTTAAACTTCTTGAAGTTGTATCATGCATGTCATTGTATCTTACATTACACTGTTCTTTGATGTGATTGAATTCCTCCACTAGCCTAGTGAGGTAGGCAGAGATCAAGTCTGTTTACTGATGAGATCAATTGCATTAGGTCCAGGATATTTCTGTAAAAGTAAAATAAATAATATATATATAAGCTATTGAACCATTATAGTAATGACTGTACATTTAAGAATATTTTCATTTCTACTATTATTGCATATAATAGTTAGAAGATATACCTCATCATTAAACCTCATACAGCTAGCTCATCCAGCCTTCAAGAATTAGTACGGGAACACTGTCATTATTTGAAAGTATTTGGTTCATATAGAATTTTTTTTCTAGAAATTATTTTAAAATATATGGAGTAATAGATATGTTGATTGACAAGCAATGATGACACAAATACTATTTTTAAAGAAATACTACTGAGTGGGCATTTTTCCTTATTCTTTTGTGTTAGCAGAATTTTACAGTTTTACTATAAGATATATCAAAGTGACACCACTATTTGATATTTTTTTCAAAATAGCCCATGATACTACAAATTTTAATCAAGTTAACCTTTCGAGAAAATTATTTATTTCAATGATATTTTTATGATTTTCTTCATGCAAGTCAATGGAATTGGCTAGCAATCTTAATATCCATTTGTGCAAACATCTTCCAAAATTTTACAAGAGTTATGTTATTGGACACATAAAAATAGAGCATTTGTCAAGCTAATATTATTAATGGTTAACAGCTAGGTCACTTAAATTGAGTTGAAGTATTAGGATTCTAGCAACTGTTTTTCTGCATCTCAAATTAAAGTTAAATAAACATTCCTATTTATGTATGAATGGATGCTCACCTACGTTGATTTCGTTTACTTTACTGTTGTACTTGCATCTCTCAACAGCTTTGCCACCTCAGTTTGGCCGTTATCAAGAGCCAACATCAGTGCTGTCTTTCCATTCCTGTGAAAGAAATGGAAATAGAAATGTATTATGGACGAACAAGCTGAGTAACAACGAGCTAAAAGTTCTATTAATGTTAACATAACATTATGATGTATTGGCGATTCACTTTTAAGAACAACATATTATATATAATATACAATCATATCTATTTCAAAAGCTCGTTTTTCCACATCCCTAAGTGTTCTGCAGCATCCACACTACAAATGATATCACTTGACTATGTATATTTGAGTATTCACAAGATGTGCATTTTACCTAAACATGATGGTCATGATAAATTTGATAGATAATTCATTCTCCTGTTAATTGCAAATCTTATAATGCAGTTAATGTAATGTGCTGATATTTGTTGAGAAGACTGACAGTACATAATCCAAGGACATTCTTTTTTGTTATTCATTCGATTTATTCTGATAACAGAAGAGTATACTATCAGTAACATACATTTATTTCAATGGAATTATCACTGACTTGAGATATTGAAAAGAAAAGCTTCCTTTCATTAACCTTTGCATTAATACAGAATACAATTAATAGCATATGTATTATACTCAAAGAAATCTTATCCTACCTGATCACGTGCCTCCGTTTTTGCACCAGCATCAATGAGAATCCTCACCACATCTGGATGGCCTTCTCTTGCTGCCCAGATTAGAGGAGGATAATTTTTCTGGGAAAAAAGACAATAAGCAACATATTAAGCTCAATTATTCATCATCTTATTGTATAAACACATTATGTTTCCTCTCACTTGATTCATAACATAATTGGTTGATCTGAAGTACAAACAACACATTAATAAATTTGTCTTCACAATATCTGTACATTTCCTCATCAAAATAAATTATGTATTTTGCGTAGCGAAGATAATAGTGACTTAAACACTGGAAGTTTACTTTGAATGCTGTGTGTTAAATTTAGACTGAATAAATCCTATTTGACATATACAGCAATAAAGCCTGTCATAATAGGACTATCTGGAAATGCAAATGCTAATACAGAAGGGCTTATAAGACACAGTTTATTCAAGAGTATCTATGTTATTTTATTGGTTTGAAAAAGCTTCTATTATATCATATATAGAGAGACACATATAAGGCAACATAATTCCATAAGGTCTACTAAATATGCAGTATTTTCTCGACAAATAGGACAACAGCAGATCGTTAAAATGTGTTTTAAGGAAACTACCTTCAGAAAAATTTTGTCACACTGAAACATTTCGGATGAAAATAGAGTAAGGCATGCTGTAAGTCAATATTTGTTGTCATGAAATTAAGGAAAGAAAACGGGATTAAATTTTCAAATGAAATTTTAAAGTTTGCAAAAAATCATTAATTTTGTAAACAATCGAAATCACAAAAAATACAATGGTTCAGTATTATGTCAGGAACTTTATCTTCAAATCAGTGTTTTCCTAAAAATTATTATGTTCCTAATCCTTAGCAGGAAATGTGTTGGGTGCATTGTAATAAGAGTTAAAATAGATATGAACTGAAAATGCTCACGTGTTTCATTATATTGCAGTTATGTGTAAATTTGAACATTTGCCAACTGTTTGCAACTTCATTGAAAGTATTATGATCAACATAATGCATAATATTCACCACAGATTAATTCTAAATCCAAGTATATATCCCCAATCAGGAAATTTCATTACAATATGCAAATTAGGAATTGACTGAAATTTTCTCATTTAATATGCAAATTAGGAATTGGCTGAAGTAAAAATGTTAAATGACTTTCAATAATGTCGTATCATAGTATCTTTAACGTACATAACAAGTTTTGTCAACTTTGGTCGAGTCAAGACAGATAAATATCCTTGATTAGGAAAGTACATTTAATTTGCAAATAAGGAATTGGCTAAAGTAAAAATGCTTAATAACTTTCTATGTTGTATCATATTATATTACCATGCCCTGCCCTTCGCATTTTGATCGGTCGAGCTGAACATGTGGTTGACCACAAATACACAGTAATGGTTTGTTTACATGCCTGTGAATATGAACATAAGATTAACAACTCAAAGTATCGTAACTTTACAGATCAAACGTAAATCATAATCAATCACAAAATAAAATGGAGCACTTGTAGGTCAAGTTGAGCCCTAAATTAACTTGATACTGTTCAAAGTTTCATAGCACAATTAAATATTTATCAGATCAATATCTGTAGCAAGTTTCACCAAATTTGGTGCCGTAATTTCAGAGTTATATACCTAATTACAAAATTCATTAAATATGCAAATGAACGCTTAATTAACCTAACACTACTACATGCTTTACAACAAAGTTAGATATCTGTCGGATCAGTATATGCAACAGTTTTCAACGCATTTGATGCAGTTATTCCGAGTTATACGACTAATTTTAAAACTTCACGAAATATGCAAATGAGATATTTACTAACTTGACACTGCTCAATGCTTCTCAGTACAATTGGATATTTATCAGATCAACATCTGTAGCAAGTTTCATCAAATTTAATGCTGTATTTTGGAGTAATATCACTGATTACAAAGTTCATTAGATATGCAAATGAAGCCTTAATTTACTTCACACTACTAAATGCTTACAACACAGCAACATGTCTGTCGGATCAGTATATGCAGCAGATTTCATCACATTTGATGCAGTTATTTCGGAGTTATATGACTAATTACAAAACTTCATAAAATATGCAAATGACCTACTTGTTAACTTAACACTGCCAAATGCTTCTCAGTATAATTAGGGAATGGTCAGTTTCTTCGGCCTGGGGGGGTGGATTTTTTTTTGCCGACGTCAAAAATGGCTGACCCCCCCCCCTATTCCAAATTTTGAAAACAGGGTGAACCCCCCCCCCCCTATTCCAAATTTGGAAAACAAGGTGACACCCCCCCCCCCCCCCCCCCCCGCACGCGACAACTGTAATATGTAATAATATAATACTGTAATATATATATATATATATATATATATATATATATATATATGTAAATATATATGTTATATTTTACATACATTTATATTTTAAGTCATTCTGTGTTTTAATGAAATTGTTGGCATGTCAGTTGTAAGATGGAATTTCAAAGTTTCAATCTTAAAGTTTGAATACAGTACATTTTGAATGAGCTGTGAATGTGTTTCATACTTTCTATGCTTAACCAGATGTCCTGAACTGTTGTACAGAAATGGATGTCAATCATTAATATCAAACAGGAAAAAGCAGTAAATCAAAAACTTTGATGGGTGTTAAGACTTGCCAGCCATCCAATTAAATCTCCTGAGGAACAATAGAGAGGCATTTTAGCCAAATCTGATGTGTGCAGAGTCTGAGATGACCTTTTCTTGTAACATTGATATTTGTGCATGTTGCTTTCTCATACTGAATTCTCATAGAGAGAACAGAAAAGTATCAGGAATTTGTCATGCTTTTCATATGAAATGCAGATTTCATAATAGTACACTTTCACTTAGCAAACATCAAGATATCTCTGGCATATATATCTGATTTATTAAAGTATGGCGCCTGAAGGGCGCGGAGAAAAATATGAAACATCCTGATATCTCTGATATATATGTCTTGTATATTAAAGTAATGCACAGGAAGGGTGTGCTGAAAAATGTCTGATAAAAGTAATGCGCTTGAAGAGCACGCTGAAAAATATACATATATCTCTGATATATGTATGCCTGATATGTTAAAGTGGGCGTGCTGAAAAATATTGTCTGATTATTAAAGTTACGCCCAAGGGCGCGCCGAAAAATGCAACTGGATGAAATTTTTGGCTGACACGATGCATTCTAGGCAATGATGAGCCTGTGTCGAAATTCAAAAACACACTGACCCCCCTATTGGGCATTTCAAAAACATAGTGACCCCCCTATCACCAAAGTCAAAAACAGGGTGACCCCCCCCCCATGAATCCACCCCGCCCCCCCCAGGCCGAAGAAACTGACCAGTCCCTTAGATATTTATCAGATCAATATCTGAACCCGATTTCACTGACTTGGGTGCTGTAATTTCAAAGTTATATACCTAATTACAAAGTTCATTAAATATGCAAATGAAGCTTTAATTAACTTTACACCACCAAAATGTTTTATACCACAGTTAGATAGCAGTTCGATCTGTGTGTGCAGCAGATTTTATCACATTTGGTGCAGTTATATCAGAGTCATATGACTAATTACAAACTTCATAAAATATGCAAATGAGCTATTTATTAACTTGACACTACCCAATGCTTCTAAGATAATTAGATATATACAGATCAATATTTGTTGCAAGTATCATCCAGTTTGGTGCAGGAATTTCAGAGTTATCTCACTAATAATACAAGCGACCTAGCGGCCGATATAGCTCCGCTGTGTTTAGGTAGAGAATAACTATTTTTGACACATGTTGATGAAGGTGGAAATCTTTGATAGCTCAATGCAGTGGCCAGAAAAAAGTGGCTAAAATAGCTGCAAAAATACACAATTGAAGATTTCATCATACTTTGAATATATCACATCGGATCATCCCTGAAGAACGTCAACCAAAGCTATCTGATGAGTAGTTTTTTGAGAATAAAATATTCTGACCAAAAATGGCAACAATTACCCCAAAAATAAAAATTGCAGATTTCATCATAATTTCAAAATATCACACTTAGTTCATATATAGAAACCTGTATACCAAATTTCAAAGCTGTTAGACCAGTACTTTTTGAGAAACGCATATTTTGACCAAAAATGGGAAAAATTGCCCCAAAAATTCAAAATTGCAGATGTCATCATTATTTCAATAAATATCATTTAGTTCATCTATGGAAACCTGTATACCAAATTTCAAAGCTATCAGATAAGTAGTTTTGGAAATACACATTTTTTGACCAAAAATGGCAAAAATTGCCCAAAAAATACAAAATTACAGATTTCATCAGAAATTCAATATATATTAATAAGTTTATCTGTAGAAACCTGTATACCAAATTTCAAAGCTATCAGACCAGTACTTTATGAGAAACACATTTTTTGACCAAAAATGGCAAAAATTGCCAAAAAATTACAAAATTGCAGATTTCATCATTATTTCCATAAATATCATTTAGTTCATCTGTAGAAACCTCTATACCAAATTTCAAAGCTATCAGATGAGTAGTTTTGGAAATATACATTTTTTGACCAAAAATGGCAAAAATTGCCCCAAAAATACAAAATTACAGATTTCGTCAGAAATTCAATATATATTACTTAGTTCATCTATAGAAACCTGTATACCAAATTTCAAAACTATCAGACCAGTACTTTTTGAGAAATACATTTTTTGACCAAAAATGGCAAAAATTGCCTTAAAAATGCAAATTTGCATATTTATGCACAATTTGAACAAATCTGAAATAGATCATCCCTAGGAACATATGTACCAAATATAAAAGCTATCTGACCAGTAGTTTTGAAGAAGAAGATTTTTAAAGACTTTTTTACCAAAAATGACAAAAATTGCCTTAAAAATACAAATATGCAAATTTCACCACCATTTGAACAAATCTGATTTAAGTCACCCTAAGCAAACTGCATATCAAATTTCAAAGCAATCGGACAAGCGGTTTCAGAGAAGAAGATTTTTGTACCAAAAACACCAAAAAATGCCCCAAAAATACAAATATGCAAATTTCACCATGATTTGAACAAACTGAAGTGAGGTCACCCCAAGTGAACTGCATATAAAATTTCAAAGCAATTGGACTTGTGGTTTCAGAGGAGAAGGCAATTGTTGACGGACGACGGACGACGACGGACGACGGACGACGGACGCCGGACGCCGGACGACGGACGACGACGGATAATCAACCTATTTGATAAGCTCCGCGTCGCTGACAGCGGAGCTAAAAAGCAGATAATTGACATGACACTCAAAGTATCATGATAATGTTCTGAGATTGTCATCTGTGAAAAGTTTCTTGAAATTTTGTGCAGTATTTCTGTATATACATCTACAGTGTCATTACAGTCTCCATAGGGAAACCATTGTACGGAAAATTGATATTGCATAACTTCATTAATATGCAAGCCACACTAATCAAAATCTAATCAGTACTTGCATATAGCATATGGTACCTGTCTATAAAAATCTGACTGAAATCCTTTCAGGCTTTTTTGAGTTATCATGTAAACAGACAGACAGACAGACACACACACACACACAGACAGGCAGAGAGACATCGCTATGACATTAGAGCACGTGTTCGAACACATAAGCTAATAAGGGACCGAGCACAATTAACGGCGGGGGGGGGGGGGGGGCGGAAGAGAAAAGGGGGGGGCCACGAAAAAAAAAGAGTGTTTTTGGGGGGGGCCATGAAAATTCCAAGGAAGGTAAGGGGGGGGCCACCAAATTTTTTACACCATGACAGACAGAGATATTTTTCAGCATTTTTGTTCCTTGTTGAGGTTGGAGTTCCTTGTTAAACTTCTTGTAGCGTGATGAAATACCAAGTCTTGAACCTCACAATGCAGTTGTTCTGTGTAAAATCAGCAATATTATGATTAAAATAGCACAACACAATACTGACAAGTATATTCCCTTACAAAACTGAACTGCCTATTAGCCAGTCCACATAACTGTGTGGAACAGGTGGCATGGCTATTTGAGGGAAAATAGGCTGTCCATAGCAGCCCAACCTGCCACATGCCAGTATTGGAAATACGACATGTTAAAATTTGAACATTCATCACAAGCTATGCATGTGAAATCAGGCTCAGCCATGTGAAGTAACCATTCATTAGCAGTCCTATTGAATTCATGACAGAAGGGAAGATTGTCAATGGATTGAATGGTAGCTTACACATGTGGCAGTAAAAATTTAGACATGCATTAATAAACTCCAAGGACTGACTTGTTTGTCAATTCTCATGTTTTCATATCCCTATTGTCTATTTAATTTAAAATAATTAGGCAGCACTCATGTGTAGAGTTGTTTTTACTTGAGTTAAGTTTTTCAGGTGAAATTACTCATGTTTGCACAATAGAAATGTCACATGGGTCACATGCACTGGTTACCAGTTAAATTGTTCTCAGACTTAAATATTTAGTGGATACAGAAGCAACGGTTTGCCATTTTAAAGTGACAGTGTAAAGCTGTAAGTTTTTGATTTTGTTAATATTTTTGTTATGTATTACTTTATTGGTTCACAAATTTAAGTTGAATTAGCTCGTTGATATTATCAATACAACCAACATACACTTTGTGTGCATGTATATTATAAAAGTCCACGTGTTATTGTGTTCAATTAAAGTTTAGTCCAGACCAAAATGTGTTTACCAACAATAACAATGCTGACTTTACATAATACAGGTTGTGAACACTGGACATTTGAACGTGTTTTAGAAAATAGAATAACATTTGCAATACTGGCTAACATGATTTTGAAAAGAGAGAAAAACCTGTAGTCGATGTACGAAGAACAAAATTTCTGCCAAAATTATGAAGTTACAGACTATCCCTTAAATATAGTTAGAATTAATTTAATTCATCTCCATTCAAAAAAAAGAGACCAGGATTTTCAGCACACTTGCGACGGTTCTGCATCTGCCATTGTAAAACTTTCGCGATCACAACTTACATAAAACTTAATGGAAACGCAGTACAGGTACTGTTCATCCCCAAACCGTTCAAAAATCGAGCCGGATCGACTAACGGTTCTGACGATGTATGATGTCGTGACTTTGGAAAGAGTTGCGTTTCCGAGAGTGGACGGCACGCAACAGGGTATGAACGTAAGGGTCCCGTAAATGAGTATGCTGGAATTTAACAAGGCTGATCAGTATTGCAACGGGGTTCACTTAGTGTGCTGGCTTAGTGTGCTGGACTTCCGTATTTTAACTGATCTCTTCATATAAAGTCATTTTTTGCTTATTAGAAAAATCTAAAAGAACAGTTTACGCGTACTTGAAATGTCAAAATTTTGCGACGGTCACGACCCTTGACCTTTCGAATTTGACCAATGCTTTGTGTTCCCACGCGATCGTTATCGGACACATTATGCGTTGCATCTCTCAAATGAGATAACGCATAGTTTTTTCAAGTATTAACGGCTGTTCAAATCTCCAGCTGAATCTTACGAATTATGGCTGATTTCTCAGTCATTTCTTCCCCCAGTGACGACACATTTTAGTCAAAACAGCAAGTGAGTTAGGTCTATGTATGTTCGGTGGACATTTCCCCGCGACATTGTTGGATGCAGTGACCGAGATAGCAAGTCGCCGTGGACGATAATTTTCCATTGATCCGGTAAGTATTTGAAATGCATATTATAAAGGGCAATTACGAAATTAGTATGCCTTATAGAGAGGCTTTTCTCTGCACATCGATGTTTCCCTGGGAAGCTTGGCTTTGTATATGGCCCGACATTTTTAACCTGAGCTTGAGGGCCAGTGGCAACAACTAGTCAAGTCAATACAACTTACACAAGCCCAATACATTTCTAGATATGTTACACTTTTAATGTGTTAATTTTGCACTCGCAAAGATGCATGTAAAAAATTCCTCTATGTGTATGTAACAAATCACACACATGTTCTGAAACTGTATTGTAAATTTGTTGTCTTAATAAATGTTGCTAAGTTCATTCTCTTCTTTCTGTTTCATTTCAGTGTGCATATCAGCCAAGGCCCAAGAAAAATTCGGCAAGAATAATCATGACCTACCTAAAGAAGTCTTCAATATCAAATTTCAAAACAAAATAGGACATGAAAGACGAGACTTGGCCAGAGCTAAATGAACTCTTTTAAAAACTAATCTTTGACTAAATCACTTTCCACTGTGTCTATGAAATTTGTTGAAGCCAAAAATTTATTAAATTGGTCATCAGACTTACAGATATAGGCCTATTTTGTGCTTTTTATTTTGAACGTTTGGAAAGGTGAGTCTGCTTGTGTTTGCTGTGATCAGGTGAGTCTGAGTTGCTTTTAACTCTGTTTGGCCTGTCTTAGTTTTAGGCCAAATATGGTTAAATTACATCTCTAACCAATTGTATCATATAATACATGTACACTAAAAGAGCCTGTGTAAAAAGTACTTGATTTCACTGGAATTTGATTTCACTTATTTGATATTTGCTTACACCTTGCAAACATGCAAATGTAACAATGTTACCAAATTCGTAACAGCAACATCAATAAAAGTAAATCTGGTGTCAAATCAGTACTTTTCATGGTGCTCTTTTTCTGCCAGGATGACCCTGTCATTCATATGTGCATTCAAAATAACCGTTCGTTCACATACATGTGAACAGTTCAAAATAACCATTCGTTATTCAAAATAACCATTCGTTCACATTTATGTGAATGGCTAGCTGAAATGAATGTGTACTGCCTAACTGCCTATTCCCTATGCACATACAGTTAGCCATGCCAACTAGCCATGTGAATGCTAATTTCACATGGTACTGACGGGCATTCCTGTTCTATAAGCTAGCTGTAGGTGTAACAAGTAGTAAAGCTTGAACATATGTTATTTTGTTTATTATTTATATATTTATTTGTTTATTATTTATTTCAAGAATGCAAGAATGTTGTTTTCACTAAAGCATATATTAAAAGTTATAAGGATTATATATATGTGTACAACTTTGTACCCATGTAATCTTTCTTTTTTTTCGGGGGGGGGGGGGGGCACAAAAATTTTTTTGCCGGTGATGGGGGGGCCACTAAAATTTTTGCTGGTGTTAGGGGGGGGGGCCTGTAAAAAATTTTTGCACCACATATTTTCTCTTCCCCCCCCCCCCCCCCCCCCCCCCGCCGTTAATTGTGCTCGTTCCCTAAGTATAGGCTCTTATGAATTTGGCACTGAAATATAACGCCATAAAAATAAAATTTCTCTGTTCAATATCAAATTGATTTGACCAAACTCATTTTCCTATAACATATTTTATATTACACAAAATTAATATTGTTACTAGCATCACACAGCCATTGGTATCATTTTACGATGTATGTTTGAATGCATATGTCAAATATATGTAAATATTGAACTGAATTGTGATTGTTATATTGAAGTGACATAATTCTCTTTATAGAAAATTTCATAATCTAATTTATGTAGTGTCACAAAGATACAGTGGTGACATTTGTTGAGAAGACTGACAGTAAAGAACGCAAGGGAGTTCTTTTTTTGTTTTGTTCATTTAATTTATTTCTGATAGCAGAGAAGCATCCTATCAGTAATATACATTTTATTTCAATGCAATCACAGACTGGAATAATTGAAAAAGAAAACATTGCACTTTACATCAAACTTTGCCATAATACAGAGTACAATGTATCTCATCTACATTACATTCAAAGCACATTCTATCTTACCTGAGAACATGCCTCTTTGTTTGCACCAGCATCAATCAGAATCTTCACCACATCTGGATGGCCTTTTCTTGCTGCCCATATTAGAGGAGTAGACTTGTACTAGGGGAAAGGGAAATAAAGAATAGCTACTATATCCTTATCAACTTATACATACATCTTTGTTTGCACCAGCATCATTAAGAATCCTTACAACATCTGTATTGCTTTTCAATGCTACCCAGATATGAGGAGTACACTTGTACATAGGAAAAGAACAAATCTCATACAAGCTACCATATCAGGGCAGTTACTACTATATAAATCTATTATATTCATTAAGATTCCCAAAACAATAGCGTAAAATATTAAAAATTAACAAATTACATCTTAAAAATGCTTTCTCTTTAAATGAGTTATGTATAGAGCAGTGTAGAAAAATAAACTTCACAGAAAACAACTTTACTTTGAACTCGATAAAAAAGAGCCTGGCTTGAATAGACCCCACTTAGAATAAACTCGGCCAAGATAAGAACCATTTTTTCTTAGCAAGAAACCAGAGATGGCATAATTTTGAAAACCCACACCTTCGACAATATTTATGTTATAGTTACATAGACAGAAATACACTATGGTGTAGACAACAGTTGAAATAACAGATTATAGTGTATAAAATATACTTTACATACAAAGATCATGTGATTGGCTTGAACTTTATAAAAGTGTGCTTAAATAATATTACCGTACATTGGCTGCAACATTACAAAGAGAATACCAATCAAAATCTAATTAACCTATTCTTCTTTGGAAAACAGTAGTGTACATGATTTGTTATGTTCTGTATACTTTTCAAGGATTGAAAATTATAACATGGCTTTTCTTGATACTATGAGACCTAAAATGAGTAATTCTTCATTTTCAACATTTGAGAGTGTCAAAGAAAAATTAAGTTTCTCTTTGCATAGCACAAAGGACAGAACAATTCACATTTTCAACGCACAGTGACTGACAGAGCATTTATCTAATGGTTTAAAAGAGCTATTGTATCATATATTGTATCATATACAGAGAGACTGACAGAGCATTCCAAAAAATCACAAAACTTGCAAATTAATGAATGTATGGATTCAACAGTTGACATGCTTACAATATAACATCTGTTAATGATCAACCTATCTCTTAGTTCATCACCTGCTCTTGAGCTGGTGTTCTTGTAATATCATGTTTTATGATGTAAAAATGATATGGCAGTGTTTTGCTGATTACACCTTGCCTTGCCCAAAGCAGACAAAAAAATTTGAAGTAACACTCAGAAATATTTTACCATCATAATCATCTTACCCAAACCCTAATGAAAAAGTTCAATCCCTTGATGTGTGTAAGATGTCACAAATGCTTATATTATCAGTAAACTTATCTGAAAACAGATCAGTGCACTGTACATTGCAGTGCAGGACAAGCAAAGGTGATGTGATGCTAAGTAAATGTCCTTTACACTATGGATGTAGATTTACATATGATGGTCAACTCAAAGATTTATACAAATAATTAAACAGATGGAGCTGAGTACATATGGACTCTGATAATGCACCTTATTCTTGGTTAGGATGCCAAAGACACACTAAGTGCTACAGATGCATTGTGTTCATAGTTTTAATCAAAACTCAATCAATTATTCCAAATAAACCAGTGTTTTATGAGACATTGACAAGTTTACAGTGATATTACTGACAGTATGCAAATTATCCAGAAGCACATTTCCTCAGTTTTGCTTTGAAATTAAAAGGTAGGGTACTGTGAATGAAAACTATCAAAATTTTTGAGTGAAAGTTATCAAAATTGGAAAGAACCAAACAGTGTTGATTTTGAGGGTATTTTAGGCATTCATGTAAAGTTCCTTGAAGGCACTCCTAAAAGCAATGGTCTCACTAAAATTGAGTGTTTTAAAATGATGAGTTTAGATGTACGGTATGTGATACAGTTCAGGCTGCAATTTCTGTTAAACCCTCAGCCTTCATTTACAAATTCATGCATGCCAGGGTACATGGCAATTCCTCTTACACACATCTACTATACTTTAATATATTAATTCATACGTGGAGGTCCCCTTAGGCCAAGTTAAGTCATAAATTTCTGGTGTTAACAAAGTCATGTGACAAATATTTCAATCTCCTTATCTGGGAACCAAATGCAATAGCATATTAGAACTTAAATAATAGTATTATTTACTATAATCATGAAACAGTCAGCTTGTTCAGGCAATTTTTTAAGACAAAAGTCCGCTAATTTGCATTGTAAATATTTTATCAGACTCAGCAACCGTCAGCTCAATGACAGAAGTTTTGAAAAAGTATTTGTGCCAAACACACAGAAGGCAATAATTTTTCTCATTTGAAATAAACCAAGGAATAAAAGGATTTGTATTTTTTTCAATTCTTTTCTTAAAATTGACTGAATTGGACAATCTATAAATCATTAACAGTAAATTAGCCAATACCAATGTAACGTAAACTTTGATGCCAGTGTCTGCCCAACTGATGATACACAATGGCTATACCAGTCATCAGGTTTGTTTACAAAATGCACACTCTAAAATGTTCAACACTGTAGACCATGCAACATACTTCTAATATTGGAAGCTCATTGGCTAAATCTGAATATATCATTTTTTCTTTCTAAATAAGACCAGATTTCGAGTACAACTCTATCTGTAGCCAGTAAAAAAATATGTGATCAAACTTTTAGCTTTCATGTCAACTACAGGTCACATATTTGGTTGGACATTGGGGCTGGTTATTAAAGGCATTAATATGGAAATAATGTTTTCATTAGGCTTTTAATTACTGCTAGAATTCGTAAGTAACTCTCTGTCTCTGACCCACACTACATCTCATACAATCCAATCATATAATAAATGAATAACTATTTATTAATTCATTTATCAAACTAAAAGTGAAGCATTTAAAATACTTGTTTGATTCACTGTAATTCTAACATAGATCAGATCATACATAACTGCCATGATGTGACACCACTTTGTCATTCATTTCCTTGTGATTGCGACGCTATTCACATTACCAAACTGCAATACTGTTGCATCGGTGGACAATTTCCATTATACTTAATGGATATGACAAGGCTATACGATTTAACACAATTCATGGGTTTGGTTTTACCTGTGATTGTTACATTGCAATTTGACACAACATCTTGGAACATCATAGGTGTCAAACTCAATATCCGATGGATATCTTGTCAAACACTTACTGATGTAACAGCTTCAATGTCAGCACCGATACCGAGTAGATATTTCACCACTTCACAGCGATCACCCTCAGCAGCATAATTCAGGGGTGTTGCATTGTCCTATAATTAAACAGTTAAACAGATACACACTTGTTAAATGCGTGAGGTATATTTAAAAATAAATGTTTGTATGTCAGTGTTTGCAAACAAGATCTAGGGAGGAAATATACTGAATACTTAATATATGTCAAAAATTATAATTGTTTTGATGTAGGAGATGTCTGCATAGATCATAATACGTTCTGATCTAAATGTACTGTATATGTATATATATATTTATTACATGAGAGATTTTTTTGTTTGCTTTCAAGAAAAAAATAGGTGCCTTGGTCATTTTGCTATGACATCCTGCAGCCATCATGTTTAGATATTATTGTCAGCTCTTTTCGTTGATTTTGTCAAGCTTGAACAAACAAGGTTATGTTTCTGTCAACACCTTGAATGCTGTATCTTATCTTTCATTTCATTTTTTTAATCATCATTAAACTTGCATTCCCAATATTAAAAACATTGACTATACATAGATCATATGTAGTACATTTAATAATGTAATTTATCAGGTCTTGCAGGGAGTGAAAAAAACCATTTGACATTTAAACACGTTATAAGATCACTATAGCACTAAAATGATCACTGTCAATTGATGTTACTATGACCACTATGTATATTAGTCTGAAATTTTCTGAAACTGGGAGGCAAACTTTGGTAAATTTGTACTACATATATAAGAAGTTTTGTTATAATTTAGAACAAACAAACATGAGTGCATTATTCTAAAGATCAGTGTATCAATATTGAGGGAGTTCTGATGAGAAATTTATCAATCAAGTAAATTTGTGTAGAGAGCGATAAAGCAAATGTCGCACTGAAACTGATCTGTGTCGATATCTGATGACGCACAGTAAATACTTATAAAAAAACATATGATTTTGGATCACATTTTTCAAAAAAGTTCTAAAGTGGAATTGGTCAATCGAAGCTGATAAAATGTTATAAGATATATAGTGTGTACCGGTATTGCAATTTTTCTCACAGAAAAAAACAGCTAATAACCTAGAATATACTTCATGTTATGTTCGCAAAACAAAGACTGTATTCACAAATACTGGTGAGGTGGGGGGAGGGGGTAAGTTTTTCTGTATTTTTTATCATTAGCTCATTCACCTGTTCATTTTATCTGCATAAACCCAATCTATGACTTAGTATGACTCTTCATATAAAATTACAAAAGGTACACAGTTGGTAACTTTTGCAGTAAAATGAGACAACAACTGACATAATTTATCCAAACAGATAATCCTGAGTGACACAGCTGATGGGAGCTATATACATGTACCAAAAAGGTGGGGGAGGGGCTGATGGAGGAATTGGGGTGGGGAGGCTTGAAAATTGTGAGAGTTGTAGGGGTACTTCAAAGTTTTGCTCTGAGTATAACGGGGGTACCTGAAAATTATTTTGTTTCTGTATTAATTTGTACATTTTCGGATTCCATACTTTGGTGGGTAAATCAATATAAAATGAATAATTGTTTTATATAATCCAATAGTTTTAATGTTAGGTATATGGAACAGAAACTATCATCATTTTGTCGCATTTCACAACATTTATTTGATAAAAATCTAAAAATCTATGAATGCTATTAAATTTTCAAAAGAAAGACAATATTTTAAAGTAGGCATTTTGTAATGAGGCAGAAACTGCAACTGTTGATAAGTTTTTTAACATTATTATGCAATATATCAGACACATTTTCTTGATGTCTCCTACATGTACATTCAACTATTACAGAAAGGGGTCACCATGATTGATATTCTACACACGACCAATGAAAAGTAACAGTTTTTCAGAAACATTGTGTACAATGGTGTGAATGAAATGTCACATTCTCATCTTACTATGAACTTTGAATAATGAAGATTCTAGTTCAAATAAAGAAAATGTTTGAATAAATTGAATGTTTTATTTTTCACCATATTTGCCTTTTATGCATGTACCATAATAGTTACAAATCATTTTGGTCACACTTCCTCCCAACTCAAACTAATTCATATTGCACATGTATAAGAATCTATAAAATAGAAAATCAAATATTTTGTAATAGTGTAAAACGCTTGTTCACATTTCCAATGCATCATGAATGAAGTGCTTTTATAACAATGATGGGAAGTTCCTAATGACTTTCTGACACTGTAATGTTCTATCTATTGAGCTCCTCACTAGGGGACCAGGCCATATTTAAAGCAATCCATTAACTACCTTGAAGACCAGAGGTTTTCACTGCCAAAACGAATACATTGAGCTGCAGTGGATGGACATCCATCCATCCATCCACCTATCAATACAGACACAGACACAGACACCATTACATGCAGACAGACAAACAAACAGACAGTCATTCAATTTTCACCTATCGGATAAGCTCCTATTCTTATCTACACATCACACAATTAAAGAAGCAAACGTTCTAGACAAGATCTAGGAAGTTACCACTTCAGGTACAGAAAAATTAGGTATAATCTTTCCTCAAAAACGTTATAAGATGGTTATGAAAATTAAAGGTGTTGAAATGTTCAACTTTGTCACATACATTAAGGTTACAAGACAAGAAATTTGACCTTTTTAATCTAACAATTCTCTAACGGTTAATAAGCTCAGAACCCCTGTAAAGTATACATTTTCTGAAAGCCTAGATATATGGGAACATTTTGGTAACCACAGTGTCTCCATTGTTTACATAACTATCGCGTGACACGGTAATTTGCATAACCTTTCAAAAAACGGTTTTCCCTATGTTTTGTCTCAATACTTCAAAATATCTGACTCAAACTTGCTGGAATGCAAGCTGTCACAACGCTCTTCAAAAGCGTGTCTCAGATTTTTTATATCTTGCTTAGTTTTTTTGGAGCACAGTTTTAAAGAAATCAACTACGCTTAAATTCACTGCTCTGGAAGTTTTTCTGGCATAAAAAACTGTTGTAGAAGGTTTAAAAAAATTCTGAGACACACTTTTGAAGACCCTTAGGACAGCTTGCACTCACACAAATTTCAGCCACATATCTCAAAGCATTGAAGCAAAACATAGGGAAAACCGATTTTTGAAAGGTTATGCAAATTACCTGTCACGTGATAGTTATGTAAACAATGGTGACACTATGGTAACCAAACTGTTCCCCTATATCTAGGCTTTCCGAAAATATACAATTTACGAGGGTTCTGAGCTTCTTAAACACTAGAGAATTGTTGGTTTAAAATGGTCAATTTCTTGTCTTGGAACCTTAATTATACGGCTAGTTTTCAATCAGATTCGAACCCACAACATACGGCATCAGTCACCTAGCTGAGAGGCCATAGACAGAACCGCTCGGCTAAATCTCCACTCCCAAAAAAGAGTTGTTCAATAGCCGGCTAAGTTGTTACATTTTTCTGAATGAGACCGCTCAACACGTTGTAAAGTTCGTGAAGCACTCATGAAGCATGCTCACTATCATACATTGCACATACACACTTTTATCTAAGCGAAGAAACGAATTTCATCGCTTTAACTGGGCGTACGATAACCTCGGGGACAATTCTGTCCACCAGCAGTGTTACCAACCCAGGGTAGAAAATACGGCTAGTTTTCAATCGGATTGGAACTCACAACTAGATAGATTTAATTCACCAAAGCAATTTTGCATAATTTAAAAATCAATGACATCAATGAATATTTGCATACCTGTCCTTTGACTTCTTTGTCAATACCAAGAGTTTCAATAAAATACTTCACAATATCTAAGAGTTGTAGGGGGGACTTCAAAGTTTTGCTCTGAGTATAAAGGGGGTACCTGAAAGTTATTTTGTTCCCTATTAATTTGTACATTTTCAGATTCCATACTTTGGTGGGTAAATCAATGAAAAATGAATAATTCTTTTATATAATCCAATAGTTTTAATGTTAGGTATATGGAACAGAAACTATCATCATTTTGTCGCATTTCATGACATTTATTTTGATAAAAATCTAAAAATCTATGAATGCTATTAAATTTTCATAAGACAATATTTTACAGTAGGCATTTTGTAATGAGGCAGAAACTGCAACTGTTGATAAGTTTTTTTTAATATTATGATGCAAATAAATCAGACAAATTGTCTTGCTGTCTCCTACATGTACATGTACAATCAACTATTACAGAAAGGGGGCACCATGCGTGATTTTCTACAAACGACCGATGAAAAGTAACAGTTTTTCAGAAACATAATGTACAAGGGTGAGAATGAAATGTCACATTCTCATCTTACTATAAACTTTGAATAATGAAGATTCAAATTCAAATGAAGAAAATGTCAGAATAAATTGAATTTTTTATTTTTCACCACATTTGCCCTATATACATGTACCATAATCGTTACAAATCATTTTGGTCACACTTCCTACCACCTCAAACTAATTTATATTGCACTTATATAAGAATCTATAAAATAGAAAATCAAATATTTTGTAATAGTGTAAAACGCTTGTTCACATTTCCAATGCATCATGAATGAAGTGCTTTTATAACAATGATGGGAGGCTATTAATGACTTTCTGACACTGTGTTGTTCTACCTATTGAGCTCCTCACTAGGGACCAGGCCATATTTAAAGCAATCCATTAACTACCTTGAAGACCAGAGGTTTCCACTGCCAAAACGAATACATTGAGCTGCAGTGGATGGACATCCATCCATCCATCCATCCACCTATCAATACAGACACAGACACAGACACCCATTATATGCAGACAGACAAACAAACAGACAGTCAGTCATTTTCACCTATCAGATAAGCTCCTATTCTCATCTACACATCACAAAATTAAAGAAGCAAACGTTCTAGACAAAATCTAGGAAGTTACCACTTCAGGTAGAGAAAAATTAGGTATAATCTATTCCTCAGAAACGTTATAAGATGTTTTGCAAAATTAAATGTGTTAAAATGTTGAAGTTCCTCACATATACTGAGATAGATTAACTAATTTACAAAGCAATTTTCCATTCTATAAAAATTAATTACATCAATGAATAATTGCATACCTGTCCTTTGACTTCTTTGTCAATACCAAGAGTTTCAAAAAAATACTTCACAATATCAAGGTGTCCTTTCCCAGAAGCAAGATGCACTGGCATTGAATTATCCTACAAGTGAAATGAAAAATCATTGATGAGATTTAATCATATTTAATCCCTGTAAAAGTAACTATTCCAGAAATTCTTTATTCTGATCATACATGACAGGTTGCATTGCAATCCTAATACATTGAACTCAATTTGTTAAAGAGGTAGGAGTAAATGCATTTTTAACAGTGTGTGGCATTGGTAATAAATTATTTTATGGTGATGGCAAAACAAAATGCCACCGAACTTAAAAATGGCAGAGCTTGGATCTTAAACATTAGACATTACCAATACATAAAAAATGCTAAGTTTAATGTACGTCTATTGATTGAAATCCAAGCTCCGTGTTTTTGAAGTTTTGTGGCATCATTTATTCCAGAGTCGAGATTATTTTAATCAAGCTATGTACTTTGAAAGTGCATCAATAGTAAAAAATGGGATAGATGATATGATCCTCATAGATATTTTCTGATTTGATTTTCAAGTTATATGTGACTCATATTCTGGCAAACGATTAAAATTTAATATGTTGATGGTTTTTCACTGGTAACAGAAAACCTGTGAATTGTTGCATACACAATGCAGTCTAATTCAACTGTATAAATTGTTAATTACATTTTTGAGAAATACATGCTGTACTTCTTCCTTTAACAAGTACAAATTTTGATTTACAATTGACCCCTGGTGATTGAACCATCTCACAAATTACCAAGGAAGCTAGAAAGTTACATAAACATAAAAAAAACACTTGCATATATTTCCATTTGATTTCAAACATTGTGTCAATATCTTTCACTTCTTACTTGAATGACTTAGTTACAAGAAAGTCATTAGTTAATATCCTTAATCCAAATACTTGAATGACTTACTTTTAGGCAAGTCGTGTGTACGTAATTGAAAGAAAACACTACCACCCTGAATGACTGCAGTTGCTCATTAAGACACCAAAAATATCACATCTGCCACTTAAAAGGGTAGTGAAGTAATTTTTAGATATTATTCAAAATTCTTCATTTCAAACATAATATACACCTTAGTCCTCCTATTTTAGATTTACAAGTTGAATTTATTTCAATCAAAGTTAGAGTTTAATCCTTGAAGCTTGTTGTCTGATTATATTGTATGTGTATGTCATGCCATCAGCAGAATGCAAAACAATTCTCATTTTGATGACTTATAAGGACATTGTCAAGAAGCTATTGTGAAAAGCTTTATCAAGATGAAAGTGAAAAAAATGTTGAGGCATCAGCAGTCTTTGAACTGATAAATAATGAAGAAATATATCCATACAATTTGTAGATATTCTGCCTCTACTGGTACATGCACAAACTAAATGGAACAAAATTTTTTTTTCTATGAACTTTGTGAACTTTAGTTTTCACTGTTTTGTTTCCGATTGCAAGTACTATCATCAAAGTTTTATAAGTGATAATATTGGCAGTGGATATCAAACAACTTTTTCCATTTTGATATGCTATAGAATTCATGCAATATATAGCAGTGTTTTCTGAAACAGTGTGATGGTGACCATTTGCGAAGATGAGTAGTGCTTATCTATTAGATCAGCACTACTCATCTTTGAAGAGATGAATAAGACCTGTTTTTAAAAGAAAAAATGTCTCCTGAGGCCTTCATTTCAAAGTTAACAAAATTATGGTTCTTCCTTGAGAACTTAAAGGCTCAAATATCTCTGAAGTGTTTGTCATATTTACAGTACTGTGTTTTCGAGCCCTTGGGAAGGTTAGACGAGCCTTCACACTGCATATAGTGTTGTGCAATAAACACTATAAATATACAATAAAGAATGATAGAGTACATGAATGAACTTCCTTCTTTCAGATCCTGTGATGTGAGTGTGTTAGCATATGTCACAACACACTGATAGTTGTACAATCTTGTCTATTACATGCAATGGAATAAGTCATATGCATTGGATATAGATACAAGGAGGTAAATCAAGTACTAGCTAAATAAAGTACTAAGTACCAATGTTGTCTTCTAATTGAAAAAAATGTCACCCCAAATCATGTAACATAAATTATTTTCAATGACAAAGAAGCACTGCACATAATTTTTCACCAGAGCTGAGTTTTCTGACTGATTGCATTTCTCAAGTTTCATTATCCCAACACGGCACACATCAGTGTACAGCCAGCTTGGAAATATTTGTGTTAAGTGATTCAGTGCCATAGCAGCTGTGTATCAAATGTATGGGGAAATATTAAAGTTAATTTTTCTCCATTTTGGACAACCAATGACAGTTTCTCTTGACATCTGATTCCCACTCAAACAAATATAATGTTTTCGCTTCATATCGGTCAGGTACCCAGCCAATGGAAGCAAGCAAATGTTAAAGCTATCTTTAAGAAAGGCAAGAGAAGTATACAAGGAAATTACAGACCAGTAAGTCTTACAAGTTTTATCTGCATAATGATGGAATCAGTTATCAGAGACAATATCGTGAACTACTTCAAGCACAATTAACTCTTTTCACGCAATATGTTCGGATTTATCAGCGGCCGATCAATGTCTCTACAGTTATAAGTTCTCGACGCTTTGACAAAAACTCTCGATGAAAGAGGCTTTACAGATGTCATTTATATTGACTTTGCAAAGGCATTGGACAAAGTAGCCATGGTAGGCTACTTAGGAAAACTTTAAAGCTATGTATGCCAAATAAGATATCTCAATGGATCAGATCATTCTTGCTGAACAGACTACAGAGACGAGTCATAGTCAACGGATGTCCATCACAATGGAAAAATGTTACAAGTGGGATACCCCAAGGAAGTGCTCTAGGCCCTCTACTGTTCATCATATACATCGATGATATGCCAAAATGTGTGAGCTCAGATTTGCACTTATTTGCAGATGACACTAAACTATCTTGATTTTACAAATTTGAAAATGTGGGCTAACACTCAGTTGCTTGAGTTTAATGCCGAAAATGCTAAGTTATTTCAATCAGAGGGAAAACCAGTAAAAGCATCAAGTACCAGTATACTATGGGCTCTGCTGATACAATTGATCTACTCCAAAACAGTGATAGTGAGAAGGACATAAGAGTTTTTGTTGATCCAGACTTATCCTTTTAAAAACACATCCATGAGAAAGTTAACAAAGCTAATGTGATCAAGGGAATTATCAGAAGCGCCTTTACGAGATCTGGAAAGTTTCTTGTTTCTCTACAAAGATTTTGTTCAGCGCCGCCACACCTGGAATATTGCAGTTCAGTCTGGCATCCATACAAAGAAAAGACATCGAAGCCATTGAAAATGTACAGTGGAGAGCCACACGCTGCAGTTACTAGCCTTACAAGGACTACCATATATAGATAGACTTGTCAAACTCAACCTACCTACACTTGTGTACAGAAGAGAGACAGGGGATAAAGAGACATTCAAAATCCTGAACCACTACTATGATAGTACAGTCGCATACTTTGAAGAAAATAAAACTTGCAGACCAACCTTCTTTACAGAAATCACCAACCCACAATTCAATCTGCCTTTAAAAGTTTCATAATGCCATTTTGTAACATCTATGATGGAAAGATGGGAAATTACAGTTAATTTTATGAGAAATTTAAATTTTTATTGACTATGAAACTATCTGCCATTTTACCATATGTAAACACCACCTTTCAGAATTTCGTTGTCAAGTTTCAGCTTTGCTGACAAAAAGTGCTTCTATTTATTTTAGGAATTTAGAGGGTTCCCTTTGGGATCCCATATAAAGTACCCTCATACAGCATGGTTAATAGGCGTTTGTATGCAGCTACTGCACAATGGACATATTTGACCTTAACCCTACAGCTTTAGGCCAGAATTCAGCACTTGTATACTGCAGGAGTTAAAACCTGATGTTTCCAACAAATGATACAAATGATAGTACAGGGAAATAGAATGACAGATGTATGAGTTATATTGAAGCACCATCCCCCATGGCCATGTCGGGACTGCAATTTGGGAGACAAATAGGATTACCAGAAAAAGTTCACATGTAAACTCTAAATGGAGTGTGTGTAAGCTGAATAGAACATACTATTAATTCAAATTTTATTGTTCTCACGTCACTAAATTTGAAGTGGATTTAATCTTTTCAACATGTAGACTATTCAACAAACAGACAGACAAACTAACATTTTCCTTTAAGTACAACTCAACTAGTCATAAGCTAACAAGAAACCATATGGCCCACCCTTGTCGGCCGTTAGTGTGATGTGTAGTTGTTCAAGCAGCAAACTCATGGCATAAAACAAATAACAATTACATAACTTTACCATAAATGTTATTGTTTGGGTTATTAGCTCTATGTATATATTTTTTGTCCATTCAGTGGTGAAATTGCAAAGTATACTTAACATGAAGAAAACATAACTAT
Source organism: Ptychodera flava (assembly GCF_041260155.1). Classification (NCBI taxonomy): domain Eukaryota; kingdom Metazoa; phylum Hemichordata; class Enteropneusta; family Ptychoderidae; genus Ptychodera; species Ptychodera flava. The sequence continues at coordinate 262,642 of NW_027248374.1, forward strand.
AGCTGTCATGGGATCAAATGAAAATTTGCTAGAATATATCATGTGACGAGAAGATATATAAATCTTGTCTCCACTGAATCGACAAAAGTGACGTGAAAGGGTATTTTTGAAAGAATATTTCGCACAGAAAAATCAACTCACAGGACACAAGTCTAATAATAAAGACTTGTGCACTTTAACACACTCATATGAAATGACTCCAAATATGCTCAAAACTGAAATTTGTCCGCGATCAATGAAAGTTGCCACAAATAAAAGCACACATTTCAATCTACACTTCTTTTCTGCCGGTTTTGTATTGTGTAGACATTATGGTTGTTTTGTCGACAATAAAATATTTGGATTTCGGGTGATCAAGCAACATTTACAAGGTTTTAAACACCAATGCCATGTTATCTTAATAATTAAACTTTTGGAAAAAAATCATCACAACAAACCTCTCCAGTGGTTAAAAAAATCACACACACGCAAACACTCAGTTTTTAGATGATACATACTATTCCTTATACATTTATACCTTTGTTGGTGATAACTCTCAAAATCAGAAATGCTGCTTGCCAATGCATTATGACAATGAAAGTTTTACTCAATCATATGGGCATTTCTCCCACCTTGCCTGAATGAAGTTGACAATATTACAACACAGCCAGGTACCAGAGGCCCTCTGTTGCCCGATTTTAAAATTTACTTTCATGGAGAATCAACAAACACACTCTTTGTACACAAAATAAGAAAGGCTTCTCTTGCATAACTATAAACCAATATAAATTCCTGGCAAAAGTATAAACTTATAAAGCTATTACAGACGGATGATTCCCTAGGTTATTTGCAGATTGGCATATAATGTTGTTCACACTGCTTAGGGTTACAGATTATATTAACACCTATTTATCATGAAAATGAACTGAATTAAAATCACTGACTGGCTAATAAAAATGGTAAGATCACATCAGTCATCTATTGACTTTGTGCAGACCTGGATATATAGTAAGAAACTGCATGTACACTGCGGCCTAGAGGCACCCCATTTTGGGCAATAATAGCGTCCCAACTTTTCACCATACGGTACATACGTTGAGTATGTGTACAGAGAGTATTTAAATACACCTTCTGCGTCATGGGGAAAATTTTGCCAAGTTTCCTTGCTGCACATCTAAATATCGATGAAAGAATTGCAGATTCAATTTATTTGGCTGAGCGGTTTTGTCTGTGGCTTCTCTGCTAGGTGACTATAGGTACTGTACAATGTGAGTTTGAACCCCAGTGAAACCACCATATTCCTTATATGTTGACCTTTCCATTATGATATTTTGACAAGAATTTCACAGAGGAATTTTAAAAATACCTGTGCGATAATAGTCATACGCCAAAAAAGGTGAAAACACAGCCAACAGCACAAACGATAGTCAACTTGTCATTTCATACAGATAAGAGGGAAATAAAACCATAGGGTTTTAGTTAACCTTCATGATATGTGTAGTCTCAAATATTGTAAAAAATAACGGCGAAATGAAAAAGTTAAACCAAAGTATTTTTTTTCAGAATGTATTTTTCATTTTATTATGTTGCGAATAAGCTCAAGTTCCCATTAAAAACAATGGCGTCTAATTTACTGAACACATTGCACACTTCTCGCCGGTTCAAGTTCCTCAATCCTTTGATTGGCATGCAAAATTCCTATGGTTTTAAATTTTTGAATTTCGTGATGAAACTTATGTTATTTGCATGGAATTTATTCCAATATCTGAAATATACTCATGCCCCTAATAAAATGGCGATCTGACAGCGTTTATGCAGTTGACGCATTTTAATCAGTAAGCGTTCCGTAAGTCATACAGACCAAATACCCGTCTCCTGTTTTAATGTATACGAAATTTTGGTGAATGTGAACGATGAAAATTGCAGTAAAAAGGAAAAAATCACAGAACAGAGGCAAACAGTGCAGATCCGAGTCTCTAATGTAATCGTATAGTGAACATTATCGATCGATATTCTTGTATCATAAATTGATACAGTGTTGTCTTGCACGCTCGCATGTCGTTCCGAGCTCACAATGGCGCTAAACTTGGCTAAAGTCCAGAGCTAAAGTGCGCTAAAATGTGTTGAAAGCATCACTAAAAAATTAATAAAGTTGTCGGTTTAATTTCAGCACAAGAAACCAACTAAGACGTTGACGTTATTGGCATATAAGTCAATGTAGGGGTTATCGTGGAAATATTCTCGATGTGACCTGAACACACGAGCAACACGTGTGTGCAGATTTCGATGGATATCCTAATGAAAATAAATTGATACAATGTTCTCTGTCGTCAATGGCAACTGACTGAAAGCGCTTTCAGATAGGACATGCACTTCGCGGAATATTTCCCACACAGGCATTATTTGCTGGTATTAATAATTCAGAACAGGCCACTTTGGAGTCAGCAGTTGTCATATTGCTTGCTATATATTATTGTACATATCCAATTTCAGCAATCATGATAGTACAAATACTGAGTGATTCCAACGGCATCTTGCCATGACAGAGTATTTCCAATATCAACTGAGTGATACACACATGATGCCCCTCTTGTACCCTGAGTCTGAAAACTGCATACTAATTGTCTCTGAACATAAACTAACATAATGCAACCTTACAGATGTATGGTACAGCTATGAAAAATTCAGTAAGTTCACTTTACCAAAACACCTTAGCAGCATATTGAACATGTACCTTTAACTATGTGCACAACATTACTGCTACAACAAGATGCATTGTGTGAAAGTGTTAATCAACGTGCTATCAATGGAGGAGTGCCCAATGCACAATTAAATGAAATTAAGCATTGGTAGAATCATCTGAGTCTTTTCATTTCATATGTGTTTTATATGATATATCATCTAGTAACCAAGATTGTCTGTTAATTGACATTCTGTATTCCAACAAATTGATCAGGGTATGTATTTTCTTGATCTTTATTTCAATGAGCTAGGCATGTAATTTTATCATTTAAATACTTTATATCACACAATTTATCAATGAAATACTTTCATATATATGTGCTAAGTGTCATATATTTTTATTGATTACTTATTATTAACAGTAACAGTAACAGTAACAGTGCACAAATGTGCACTTTTATTATTTGCGGTCAAAGGCCTCCGGCCCATATACAAAGGGGTACAATGGCTGGTATATTACATGAAGAAAAAAATGTACCTATCTTAAGTTTTAAGTAGAATACTACTAACAATTCTATGCTGGCAACAACTGCCTTCAAAAATTACAATTTAGAGCTAGTTTCCATTCTAATTTTGAAAACTTGAAATATAAAGTGACAAATCTTAAGTGTTACTGCTATATCTGAAATATTCATCAGTATCTGAAATTTACAAAAGTTTGGGTCTGTAATAAAAATATTTTTCTCGTAATTCAAATGGATATACCGGTACTAAAAGAGATACTTGTCATCCATGTCACCCTGCTTTATACAAAAATTACATAATCTGGCTGATGATTCAACGTTTTTGTGTCTGCCATCTTCAATAGCTAGTGGAAGTACCGAGCACCGAAACCGTGCGAACATTTGCATAACTCTCCAGTTACAATTTGACAACATATATTTTTTTGGTTCAAGTAGACTTTTAAAACAATTGTAAGTTCTTAATTTTGGTTTACCCATAACATTAGCTTTCCATTGTTGTTTTAAAATATCTGAAATACGTGTTTTGAAAGCTGATATAAAACTTAGCGTATTGCCAACTTCTTGGGTCAGCCATACATGACCGAACCCATAGGAAAACAATGTGTTTTACAGAAGTTGCCCATGTGTGTCGTCCAAGACTGTCAAGATTACACAGCATAATGTAGGCCTGCTTTGGGAGACGTTTCTGTGGCATTGCTATTAGTTTGGCCCAATAACTGATACAACGCTTTAAAGTATGGTAGTATATAGGCAGACGTCCACATTCCCCAAGCACGGCTTCGTTTGAGGTGTGACTGGGAACTCCAAGAAGCTTCCTGCACCATTTTCTATGGATCTTTTCGACTACATCAAAATATTGATAACCCCAAATTTCAGAGCCGTAAGTGAGAATTGGGAGAATCATATCGAAAAGTTTGAAGTGACTCTCATACGGTAGGAACTCTAATTTCCACCTGGCAATTGACAGCAGATTAAGTGCCTTGCTAGCTTGGCAAGAAATTAACAATTACTCTTCAATGGATCAGACTTAATTGTCTGAGTATTACCATGATATTGGTTTTCCTCATTACAGTCTAATATTCTGGCACTCCATTCGTATTGATGCATTGAATAAAATCCAGAAAAGTATGTGTATATGGTCAATCTTTCTTGAAGTAAGTCATACAGAGATCAATCCGACAGTGATCAGACAGCCATGATTCAAGTTTTAAAACAATCACATGGCTGAGCAATTTCACTTAACTTTTAGTATAGTTTATTATGTATATGTATAATGATTCATGATCAAAATTTTATTCGTTTAAACAACAATCTTTTATAGCATTAAATATCTCTGAAAAGAAAAAGAAAGCAAAAAGCTGCCAGAGTCTCACCCTAATAGGTTGCAACAGTGTTATACTGACCATAAGGCCCAAGACTTGTATACATTTCTGACTCCTGAATCAGCAAGGCAGATGTCCAATGAAGAAAATACTACTATTCTATATAAGAAAAATGTTATACTAGGTAATAACTGATTTATCATGCAGTAAGGCAAGAATGTTAAATGTGCATTAATATGATGGTAAACAAGATCTGTGTGTTACAAAACTACAATGCCACTGTGAATTCACAAAAATGCATGTATCTCCCATGTATCTTACTTTACACCATTAGAATAAAGATAGAACTATTCAAGGTCAATAGGGCATTATCCATAAAAATTTCCATGTAATTGTGCTTCAATTTCCTTGGTTTAAAATATTGTACTACAGTACATTAACAAGTGCACAGAGCCAAGTGTGTATATTTTAGTCTGCAGACATTACAGAAGCAAATTGATGTCATCTGCACTTTCAAGTATTCTTAGTAGAATTTACTACTTTTCTCCTTTATGCAGCTGCTTACTTCTCTTCAAAACCTCAATGACACAAGGATTGTGACTCTCAATGACACCATGGCAGATTCAACATAAAGTGGATATTTACAAGTCACACAAACTAACCTAAATCATTGAAGCTATTCAAATTTATAGCATCATCTAAGTTAATCAAGTTTATATGTACACTTGTATACATTGAGAGGGTCTTCTCCAATTTAAACTAATTTGAAGGAATTCAACATCAGATTGAGGTGTAACATAAAAACTGTGAATTTATGTTTAGCGTATGGGGCTTTTACAAGGTACTATCAACGATGAAATGTGGGTCAATATCAAAAAAATCATTATACAAGATTATTTAATGTTAGCTTTAGTGTCAGTGCCTGCCTTACTCATGATATAAGATAAGTGGAGAGGCGATTCGGGAAACTCTAATGGTCATATTCGTTTACTTGTACTATAAATAGTTGTTGTATAGTACTAGTGCAATGAAGTATTTTTCCCTGGTATTTGGAACCAGCATCTGGCAAACAGATGACACCATTTATTTACCCTTACTAATCTAGTTTACAGTACAAAAGCAAACAAACAAAAGTTTGGCAGTGAAGGCAGTGCTTTATTATCATACCAAACTGTTAATAAGGATCAAAGCACTACACCAAGGGGAAGCCACTGCCAAACTGAGAGAAAGGACAGAGGAAACTGGAAAATAAATTGGGAGGGAAGAAATGCAAGAGAAATGGATAGATTAAAAAAAGTACTGTGTGTAAAGTAGAAACAGCTGCTGCAAAGGGTAAAAATACAATTGACATGTCAAAAATTCATATTAGCAAACCCTAAAGTAAGGATGCAGTGCAATGAAAATACATTGGTAGGGAGCAAATCCTACAATAACAAACAGCTGATTAAATGGAAGTACAAAAGCCACTGTGAAATCTTAAAACAAGCAAGTGAAAGTGTGATAGTCAACATTTGGATTTGAATGGCAATAAAAATGTCAGGGTGAAATTTCAAATCATAGTGTGACAGTCAACACACAGACATGGATGTCTCATTAAGAGTGCTGATGGTCAAGGTTAGTTACTACCCATAATATGAGTAATTTCAAAACACTCCAAAATCGGAATGGCAATGTAATCTCTATTAATCATTGATTTCCAGTCTCCCTGTAATTTAATTGTGTGGAATGCCACATATGGCAGAAAAGGTTGCTCTACCTCTGTGGAGGTTATGAGGACTATATTCATCCACAGGGAGAGACTAATGTCATGTATAAGCTGCTTGAACTTCTTATTCACTACATTCTGAGTAAGTGGAATCTGGGTTTTGCCTGTTAAAACAGGAAGGTTGGAGCAAAGGTTGAAGCTGGCACATGGCCCAGCATTTCACAATATGCGGAAACAGCTTGCCCAACACTGACTCTGGAATTGCTGCCATTGGAATACAATGTTGAAAACATATGTTTCTGACGTGTTTTAGACCTACATTAGACTGAAACAATCAGCCCTTTTGGAGTGAAAGATGCTCGGCTGCGGAAAATTTGTGATGAGTGGCAGGGAATAGGTTTGACTTTCTCTGGAATGAGAAGAAAATGATGCAAAGAAAAGCCCAGAAGGTGATGTCAATGTCGCTGTTCATATCAAATAAATCCTTCATCTGGGTTAGATGGCCTGGGAGCAATGGGAGACGTGGTCTTGGCAATGTTGTACAAGACTTATCTATACCTTGTAGTGTGTAACTGAGGGCAATGCTATGAAATTTGCTGGTATTAAAGCCGAGATTCCACTGACATAATTACAAACTGGCTTAGGACTCTTAAAAGAATGTGAGAGGAGGCAGGTATGCATACATAATGTTCTATTTTCAGCAGGAAAGGGCTTTTTCAACAAAATGCAAGGTAGGAGTCCAGCTGACATTTGAAGTTTTTGCACGCTTCTGCAAAAGTCTTACATCGTCTGTGAGTGCCTTTAGTGTAACCTGTGAAAATGAAGATTTAAAAGTCGACCATGAGATAATGCAAAATGGTGTTAAGCAACATTGTGTTTCTTTCATCTGTTATGCTGACTGAACCTTTGTGCGCTGTCACCATGAAGATGCCATCTGGGAAGGACGTCAGCAGTTCTATTGTCTATCCCTGGGAAATAAACTGCTCTTAGTTGAATATTTGCTGAGGCGGCCGGCTTCAAGCTAAATATTCTGAGAAATGGTGAGAAGTGCTTGATCTCTACATGTATTTGTGTTCAATACTTGGACGCAAGCAGTGTTGTCGCAATGTATCTGGATTCTGTGACCCTGGATGTGAGCTTTCCATATCCGAAGTGCAACAAGGATGGCAAGCATCTCAAGTGCTGAAATGGTGCACGTGATGGCTAGGAGAGATGGATATGTGGTGTGGTACAGAGCGCAGTCAGGAGATAACTTGAGCCATCTACCACATCCAGACAGGCAAGCATATGTTGCTAGGATTTCATCTGGCAGTGACCAAAGTTTGTCGGGCATTCTACTGACTCCGCTATAATTTCTCATGAAGGCTGCATAACTGCCATTTTACATCATTGCGGAAATAGGAGGTTATGCAGATTCTATGATGGTGCCTTTTGACTGATCGCAACAAGATTAAACATGCGACCTATGAACACACAAGCCGAACAAACACAGTCTGGAATGAAGACAAGTTTATCTATTAAGGACTGCATTTGTCTCTGTGTACATTTTTTCATGTGCAGGAAATTGATGAGAAGTGACTCAGCCTCAGCAAGCTTATGTTCTGGTATTGAAACCTCCATGACAATAGTGTTGAACTGTTTCCCTAGGAATGCTAGTTCTGTGATAAGGGGATGCACTTGTCGATTGCCAGTTCAAAACCATGGTGCATATTAGTAGAAGTTAGAGCATCATAGGCTTGCATGTCTCAGACTGCTTGGGTTCTCTGCTCCAGCAAAGTCTTCAATATAGTTGATTGCACTAGGGCCTTGTTGACGGTATACCGGTATGTACATCAAAGCATTCATTGTCGTTGACAAGCCATGGCTGCAGTGTGTAGGCCAAATGGAAATTTGTATCGCGGAAAAGTGCTTGTTGCCAGGAGAAGCCAAGAAGATGATAGTCGCCTGGGTCTACGGGATCTATACAGCGGTAACAACGGCGAATATTGCACTTAAAGATGTGACAACCAAGACTGTAAAAATTGATGATGTTGATAAAATCCTCCATGGACGGGTACGATGGTTTATATTGTGTGCCATTAGGAGGTCATCACATGGGATGCTGTCTTTAACTGATGCATTGCAATGCAAAGGAGAGATCCATGACAGTTCGTCTTTCAGATGTGTCTTTCTTTGCCACTGACAGCAATGGAGACACATAATGTTGCCTTAACTGTGAATGGGTTGCTATCAGAAAGGACCAAGAATTGCGCCGTAGGTGATTTCTTTCCTGATGTATGCTTCTGTGTTTTCTGCATAAAGGTGAGCTGATGAGTGATTGCGTAAAGTTGAGCTAGGTAGATCATTCCTTGTGTACCCTATTGGCCAGCCACATTGAAGATAATCAACCACTGCACTGTCTTCGTAGCTCTGAAGATTTGTCCGCCATAAGTCGATATCAAAAGTGGAGGGAACCTGTATACAGGCACCAAGGAAGTTTGGGTGCTGAGATGACAAGACAGCAATATGAGCAGCAATGAGAAAGCAAAAGCCTGCACCGGAAACTGGCGCGGTGGATAGCGCTCCTGATAAACACACATTGCTAGTATTCTGAGACTGTACGTTCATTATAGGGAAAGACTGCATTAACTTGCATGGTACCTGAAACCCGGGTCCTTGCCTGACCAACTCGGGTGACAAACAGAAGACTTTTAATCCCCCAAGGTGTGAATGTTCCATTGTTATGTTTATCTTATCCAGCTGATGCCATTGTAGTGCCATTGTAGGAAAGGCAGGTCTGTGAAATTGATCCTCTGATAACTAAGTAGGGAAGTAGGGTATTCCTAAGTTAATAGAGCTTTCCGGTAATGTGAAATTCAGGGGTATATACATTTTGGAAACTGGGGCCAGAACCTGGTATGAGACTCCTGTGCCTAAGGCTGTGGGTTGGTGTGCCATCTGTAAGGGAATTGGTACCAGCAGAATGTAGAACGGACAATTCTGTGGAACTAGAGGCATAACATGTCAAAAACTGAGTAAGCTTTTAGCAGTCAGAGGCTCAACTGGAGGAGACAACTTGGGGGACCGCTCCTTTACGACTAGTCGGATTGTCATTAGCCTGAAAGCTAATACAGTTATTGCACAGAAAGGGTAACTCAGTGGCAAGACTTGAGACATATGCAATGTAGTCGGTTGAAATGGAAGGCAAGTCTCTGCAAGCCTAGTATCCTCGTCAGATGGTGGATGACAACAGTCCTCCTCTCTTATAGAGACCGGAAACGTGAAGAAACATCAAGCGCTGAATGATCAGAACTGTTCATCATTTGGAACTTCCCACTGATGCTTCATGAAAGTCTATGCAGAAAACGATGCTGATCATGATTAGTAAGTATTGTCAGTCTTGGTCCCTTTGAGGCTTGTGAGGGCAAGTATTGGCTTGGTGGTTGATTTGTACCTTTTGTATGAATGGACATGGATTGCAGATATGATGTTCAGTTTCCCCCTGTGGGTTAGGATGGTCCGTAATATGTTTGCATTTACCTACTTGGTAGTCTGCGCAGTACCTGGCCTTGCCCTTATTGTTGGTGTTTGCTTTGCCTGATTTGCCTAATTTGCAGACATCTTACCTTGAGACGAGAATAGTCAGAGATCCATGTAACTTGCCCCTTTCTGTAGCTTGCAGGACTGCGGTGAAATTGTCTCACTTCGGGCCAGGAGTAAATTTCTGTGAGATGGAGGAGGTCTATTAGGTGCTCTGCTCTGTACTGTCTCTGACTCTCTGGCTCTTCATGGAAAATGATGGATAACTCACCTCGCATAAGGGCAGGAAGTGATAGTTTTGAGAAATTGCGAGATCAGCTAGACTCCCAGCACTGGCCTTGGAAGTGAACTCGTGGGGCCATATCACCATATACAACACTTGATCAGCTGCCTTCCTCGAAGCACTCGATTTTAGCTTTTTCTTTTTTATCTTTACTGCGAAATGAATGCCTTGTAATCTAAGTGCCAACCTCTTTGCTTTGTGGTTGTCTCTAATTCACTTGATTCAGAGGCGGATGTGGTAGAGCTGGATGTTGACGAGACATACAACAACAAGTTTTTTCTTGTCCTTCTTTACAGCAGCATCACCTTTTCACTCTTTTTCACTGAACTGATTGAGGTCTGAGGAGTCATATATGTGGTTTTCCGGCCTTTTAGCTTCTGCTTCAGTTGGGAATTCCGTGCCATGGCTTCCTCAAATTCAAGTTCCAAAACCAATTGATCATTTTCTTTCTTGATGGAGTCCAACAGCAGGGACCTTTTTGTCACTACTGGCTGAGAGAGTACTATAAGAAGACCATGACTGCATTATTTCCTTTGATTCAGGAAAAGAAACAAAAGATGGATCATCAGCACATTTGAAACTGCTGCCTTGACGTTGGTCTTCTCTTTCACTGCTTGGTCCTCTCTGGCTTCACTAAGTTGAGGTGAATGGCTGTCTGCCATCATAGAGGGCGATGACCAGAAGTAGAAAGGATTACTCACATTAACAGTATACAAACATGACCAGTGGGGCTCTTACTGACTTCACAAATGCTGCAAAGTCTCTTCAGGTGGCAGAACATCAGCAAAAAGATGTGACAAACAATTAGCTAAATACTATACTGCCATGAATGAGCAGACTGAGCAAAAGGCAGGAAGGATCAGAGACATGCTGAAGTAGAGGTTCACCAAAGAGGGTGTGAAACTGACCCGGACCTTCAGTAAGACTATAAATTACACAAAATTACCAAAGTCAATTAATAACACAATGCCTGTTAAAATGCATGGCAAATATCATAAATGCCTTTTGTCTTAATTGTTAGCCTTTCAGTTCAGTCAATCTGATGTTATAGTGCCCTGATGTTTTGAATACTTTCCATTGTACTAAAACACTACATGTCACAGTCATAAGCTTTTTGTTTAAATAGGTTTGGGCAACAGGTATTATGTAAAATTGTGCTTTGTATCAAGCACAAGTTTACAAAGTGTGCTGTTTGTTGTGACAGTTAAACATCCATCACACATGTACCGGGACATGCAATCTAATTAGCATGGTGAAAACATGTTTGACCCTGAAAATGAAAACAAAAAGTTGCCATTATCTAACACTATTTGGTTGCACTAGTATTTAGTGACCACAAGGACCTTCACTTTTATTATTTTACAACCTCTTAATAACTAGGGCACTGAATTGTCACAAGTCAAGTGACATTAGGCAATGACTCAGATTCATCATGTAGTGAGGCAAGAATATAATGTTGAAAAAAATGTTGTTTAGGTTTCTATTCCAAACGTGTATTGATATAATTATAAACAAGTTGTATATGTGTCACAAAACTAAAATGTCACTATGGATTCACAGAAATGTATATACCTCCCCTGTATCTTACTTTACAGTTTACAGCATTAAAAGAAAGACAAAACTAAACTTGACAGAATATTCAAGGTCCATCAAAATATTCAAGTAATTGTACTTCAAACTCTTTCTATTTCATGATTTAAAACATAATGTAAGTGCACAAGATTGCAATGTTTATATAATTTTACATCTGCAGACATTACAGAAGCAAATTGATGCCACCTAGCACTATCATGTATTCTCTGTAGACTGTTATTTACTGCTAGTCTCCTTAATGAAATGCTTACTTCTCTTTCAAACTTCTATGACACAGGAGGTATCTCACAATATGACGTCAGATTTAATAATAATTTATACTCACAAGTCGCACTAGTCAATCTCATATTTGTATATTACAAATGGTAGAACATTACCAACTTGTAATGCACAAAGTATCACAGCGATCAAAATGGAAAAAATCACTTTATTTTTCAAAGGACTATGCGCATTCTACTAGTGACATACTCAAAACGACATTTCATTCATAAGTGATCAACCAGTTATGTAAAGCATTATTTTCCATGTTGCAGTTGGTCTTTTGCAATGTTCTATAACTAGCTCTTCTTGTTACAAGATACACAACAGTACATTTCCATGCATGCTTAAATGCAGTGTTTAAATTTACAAACTTTAGGGTAAAGCTCAAGCACCATGAATTACTGATGAACAGCATATTATTGGCTAAAGACAACAACTATTGCAACAGTCCACATGAGATTGCAGTTACATGTAGAACAAACGTGTTAGAATTGCCAGTACATTGTATCAATGCAAAAGGGGCTCAATGAATCATAAAGTTAGGTACACTTACATTTCTATCTCTGTGTGTACATGTTTCATACAATTGTTCACTATGTAACTAGATATCAACTCTAAGACTAATGCTAATTTTGTTTCCTTTGACCAACTCTATTATAATTTTGTAGCAATTTGTAATATGTTGTGCCTTAGCTGCAGTGCATTGTAATAAAAGAAGCACTGAACCATGCACACAATGAATGAATGATACCACAGAAATTAAATGAAAATCATTCAAACATGAACTAGCAATGGGGTATTTAAAGAAACTCTAAGAAAATACAGCCTATTACTTTGCCTACTCTTTAATTGTATATTTCAATATGGTAACCTGACATGTACACACAGCTATGACAATATTATTACTTTTAATAAACACTGAGATACAGTATGGCCTGTTTTGTATCAAGCTCTATTAGAATACTTCCCCTAAAACATGCTAAAAGTTATCTTTAATGGTTTACAAGAACTTTGAAACCTATTTTACACCCACTGTAATATTGGTTAGCTAAAAGATTGTCATTAATTCAAGGGCACTATTTTCCTTTGACTGTTTACATGTGAAGTACCAGAAAGTCACAATTTGCACATTTCAAACTCTATGGCATATTTCTCGACAACCTCATTTAGTTGTAAAATGTACAAAAAATAAGAGACAGAAAAATTGAAAGGGTTCTTTTTAAAGATAATCATTTTTGTAAACTACAAAAAGCAATCATGTTGCTGCGATGCAGCAATATTTGTTGTGTAGTTATTGTTGGATCATTTAGTTTGCAAGATCTCACAACAATGCTAGCATTTATATATGTCGTCGAATTTTTCTTCGTTTTGGTAAAAAACGTTGTTTCCATAGAACCAGTTGTCAGTCTGAGAATACTTTGAAACTTTTATTTCCCTAGAAATACTGTTAAAAATAATAATATAATAATTAATATATAGGCTAGCATTATTTTGATAATATTGTTGTCATTTTGTCAAAAATATATTTTCATGTACTGCACTACTACTGTCTGTCATCATTTTGTGGAAAATATGTTCAAGTGTCATGTACTAGCCAAATAATTGAAATTTTCCATTTAAGGTCCCATAATGATCTTACTTGTAGATACCATTCTGAAATACTGCACATTATGCAATACTTTATATTTCTTTTATAGCAAAATCTTTTCTTTTACTGAGAGTACAAGTACTGATACTATAATTTTAGAAGGTCTCAATATGCTATGTTTGTGTCAATATTATGCTAAGTTTATTAGTGAACAATGGTAAAGATAATTTTAAAAGTTAATCACAGATTAAGATAAGATTTATCATTTTATCATAATAAATGCACAGCAGCAAACTGTACTAGATTTTCCCTTCTTAAGATCAACTGCAAGTTAGAATTCAAAGCATATGGCTCTGGACAGAAAATTAAAAAACAAATTACGTACTGATGACCATATTACATCACAAAACAAACTGACATACAGTTGTATGCCTTGACAAAAGGGTAAAATGAGAATAAAGACCAGGAACATTAAGACACTGCCATCTTGTGATAGAGATCTAAACTGATGCTTTGATACAACCAACAACTTGTGAGTCCATGCATATATTTAGCACTTTGATGCAGATTTACATCAAAACATATTCCAAATGCTTCACCAGTGATATTTTAAGATAGTTTCTATTCAGACTAAATGACTGCTTGGTTCCTTTACATAGACAATAGAAATGAAAATTGTGTGGTTATCTCACTTGCGCATCAACTGACTCAGTGAGAGACAATAATTTATCAAAAGAAAAAAAAAATAGAAAAATGACAAAATTTGTGATAGTTCATGTGTTACTTCAACTTTAATTATTTGGATATTGTAAATCATACTCTATTTGAGACCCTGGGTAAGGTAATCTCAATTGTTTGCCGCGTATTTGAAAAATACATCCTAAAGGTTGGCGTGTATACGAATCAGCAAACAGTGGAAGTGCCACACTTATGTCTTTCTGCTGAAAGAGATAGTTACACTTACCTTTGTGAGAGCTTCAATGTTTGCCTTGGCACCAATGAGAATCTCTGCAACATCTTTATGGCCTTCTTGGGCAGCCAGGTGCAGTGGAGTAGAACCTTTCTGAAGAGTCAAATATGAAAACAACGAAGTATACGTATTTGTATCAATAGTTATGATAATAGTTATGATAATTTATTAGCATGGTGAAAACATGTTTGCCCCTGAAAATGAAAACAAAACACTGCAAGAATCCAACACCATTTGGTTGTGACTAAAGTCCTTCACTTGTATACAACTTCTGAATAACTAGGGCACTACATTGTCGCAAGTCAAATGAAGCGCATACTAGAATTCTATATAAGAAGAAGGTGACATTAGACAATGACTCGGATTCATTATGTAGTGAGGCAAGAATATAATGTTGAAAAAAATTGTTTTGTTTTACATTCCAAACGTGCATTGATATAATCATAAACAAGTTGTATGTGTCACAAACTAAAAAGTCACTGTGGATTCACAAAAAATTAATATATCTCCCCTGTATCTGATGATTGTAGGGATCAGGCTGAATGCATTGAGACTGAACTTATTGCATTTGAACATCTTGATGAGGATGATAAAGATGATGTACCACTTAATGAAGTATTCAGACTTAAAGAGGAAAGAGATGAATTGCTTTGCTGTGCAGAAGAAAAGGTAATTGTCTTTGCCATACAGAACAAATATTTTTGTAATGGCCTTCATGAACATGAATCTTTACCTTCTGTTGTTTAAAAATTATGTATCATGATTTCATTGGTGTATCTAGGAAACTGAAGCCTGTAGCTTAGAGAGCAACTTGCCTAGGGAAATAGGGTTTTGTTATAGGGTTTTAGAATTAGCCAGGATCAAAGTGCACAGACAGGCCTACCATGGTCGCTCTGTTGTGGGCAATCATGTAGACAAGTGCTGTAAAGTTTGTCAGCATCCATCATTCATGCATGTTTTGCTTGTATTGACTGCTTTTGCTATTTATCAGAAACACCAGTATTACAGTTTTTCTTTCTTTCCAGTTCCTTGGGTTTTTGCATGTTTCAGAGCTAGTGTATTCTATATGTGTGTTCAGTAGAGAATTTCTTACAAAATTGCCATTGAAGGAAATGACTAAAAAAGCTGAAGCCATATTCATGATGTTTAGCTGTACCGGTAAGCATAGTTAGGTGACTAACTCCCATGATTCTCAGCGAGGCCTAAATAATACTGTCATGACAATGCACATGAATCTTCTTTACATTACTAGACTTTGGCTAACAACAAAAGCAGTGGTTATTTTTATCTTCATATTTTAACATTGAAAGATGTAGTCTTTTTTACATCAATGCAGATATATGTGTAGTGTTTGTTTATATTTCCTCTTTACCCAACATTCCTATTTTCCGAATAATAAAAAATATCCACATAGGCTAATATCAATGATCAATATTTTTTGGTATACTACTTCTTCGATTCAGTGGTTAAAAGATTACACAGGAAATATAATATCATCTTTCTCTTCTTCTTTGCAGCCAGAAAATATTTACAAAATTTGTTCTGCTCCAATGACTGTTGTTACTGATGTTACCCTTCCTTCTTGGAGGATGCCCAGTATCTTTATGACAAGTACCAGCCACTGTTCTTGTTTTTCTCCAAGTGCCACAACATTTACAACATTTGCAGGCCACTGACTGACAATGAGATTGAATCACTTAGTGAGTGAATCTATCTAGCAACTACCAAATCATCATCGTGCAGGGGTTTGGGAGAGGATAATAATAGACCTAACATCGAGTTTTACCCAGTTGAAAATGAGGGCTGTGTAGCATATTTTAACCCTTATAGAGAATAGCAATATCAAGTTTTGCTGAAAGTAGTTCACTTATGAATATCAGAATAATTGGTCAGCTATTACCATGGTCTTGTTGGGTCTGAGATATTTGCTGTAGAGGTGCAATTGAGGAGGAGGGTACAAGATGTTTACTCTGTCACATTTTAATTGGTCATTTCAATTATATCTTTCTTTTCTATTTACAAGCATTTAAGTATCAAGGGGCTGTTCATATATCTCAGAGTACATTTCTCACATGTCAGCATTACACCAAAGCTTAACATGCTGGAGGAACATGTGCTACCTCAGATTATGAAATGCAGAGCTGGTCTTGGACGTGATGTTTGAACACTTTCCAGTGTACTATAGCACCTGTCACAGTAATTGGCTTTTAGTTCAGGTATTGGCAACAGATATTATTTAAAACTGTGCTTTGTATCAAGCACAAGTTTACAAACTGTGCTGTTTGTTGTGACAGTTAAAGCCGCACTTTTCAATCCCAGGTTCTCGCATTAGTGGAGTTCTCCTCCCAGTCAAACACATGGTCAGTACGATGTTTGATTTCTATTACATTAATTACACAAACTGATTTCAATCTTTTGTCACCTTTTGCTAATCCTGCAAATAGAGCTTATATAACCGTTTGATTGACGGTCGGTTCAAATTGCCAACGGTCATTTATTCCCCCGCACCACACTAGAATTTCCTTAAAAAAAGGTCTTTCAGTCATGTTAGAATTTGAATATAACCACAGGGTTCGATCGGCAGCAGCTTCGTGTTGACCGCTTGGCAGTCTGTAAGCGTTTTTGCGGTCCGAAAAAAACTAAAAAGTAGCATTTTTGGAGCATGTGCCCTCATGTTGCCTGTTTGGTGTCCACTTACACAATGAACGCCGCCATAGGTTGGCGCCCTTTTAAAGGGAGGCTCCGCCTTTAAACTTTCATCACACATGTACCTGGACATGCAATTTAATTAGCATGGTGAAAACATGTTTGATCCTGAAAATGAAAACAAACAGCTGCCATTATCTAACACTATTTGGTTGCACTACTGTTAAGAGTGACCACAAGGACCTTCACCTGTATTAATTTACAACTTCTGAATATTTAGGGCACTGAATTGTCACAAGCCAAGTGACATTAGGCAATGACTCAGATTCATCATGTAGTGAGGGAAAAATATAATGTTGAAAAAAAAATGTTGTTTAGGTTTCTATTCCAAACGTGCATGATATAATTATAAACAAGTTCTATATGTGTTACAAAACTAAAATTTCACTATGGATGTATATACCTCCCCTGTATCTTACTTTACACATTTATGTCATGAAAATAGAGACAAAACTAAACTCTGACAGAATATTCAAGGTCCATCAAAATATTCAAGTAATTGTACTTCAAACCATTTCTATTTCATGATTTAAAACATAATGTAAGTGCACAAGATTGCAATGTGTATATAATTTTAAGTCTGCAGACATTACAGAAGCAAATTGATGCCACCTAGCACTATCAGGTATTCTCTGTAGACTGTTATTTACTGCTAGTCTCCTTTATGAAGTTGCTTACTTCTCTTTAAAACTTCTATGACACATGAGGTACCACACAATATGACGTCAGATATAATTTAAATATATGTTCACAAGTCGCAAAAAATATCCCACATCATCAAAACTATTCAAATTTAATGCACCTTTATGTGCATTAACATGCTTTCATAAGGTGTAAACATTACTTTCACAATAGTTTGCCATTTTTTGCTCACGTGTGAACACGTGAGCATATGTCGCAGCGATGTCTGTCTGTCTGTCTGTCTGTCTGTCTGTCTGTCTGTCTGTCTGTTGGTCCATTTTCTCAAAAACGGCTGAACGTAATTCAGTCAAATTTGGTAGACATCTTCAGAATTCAAATGGCTAGAACTGAAAAGGTTTTGGTGGGCGTGGCTTGGATATTAATGAAGTTATGAAAGTTTTAATTTTTCTGTTACGCCGCGTATGACAAGTGAAAACAATCGACTGTTTGAGGGCGCTGTGAAATGTGCTTGTCCAGGTTGGCAACAACTGGATAGCTCTGGTTTCAACCACGGTCCCTCCGTGTTTCAACCTCGTATTGAACATTAAAAATATGATATTTTATTACTCATTCAATCACTATTCAAGATAAAATATCGTTTAGCAAATTAGCTTTATCCTTGGTAATTGATTGTTTCCCTCGCTGCTCGATCGCCAGAAATGAGTACATACGTTCTCTACCTAGCCTCATGGCATGGAAGTGCCTATGAATAATAACTTTGAGTCAAAGGTATTGAAGTGTCCAATCAGGTTCGTGCACAGAGTCCAAGGCCATGACCTACTTCATGTACTTCTGCACTGTTTTGATTTTGCTTCGCCAAGAAACGTGTTCGTCATTGTCCATAGAAGTATGTTTGCTCTCCTTTGAGGTTGTTTGTGAAACAAATTCCGGATAGGCCTTGGAATGCATACGATCGGCATCGCGGCAGTGCATGTAGCTAGCCCTACGAGTATGACGAGAGTGTCCGGCTTGGCTACGCCGCCTCCCACCTCCGGTAGGCGGCGTCATTACAACTTCGCCGATACTAACTCGCCATGTATGCAACCCCGAAATTTCGGGGTTAGTTAATATGCTAAGCCGGTCGGAGGTGTTAATCACGTACACATCGATAATACCAAAATCAAACGACTCAAACAGCATTTGCATGCAAGGCAGTGTGTGGAAACGGCGACTATTTCTCCTGTGAAGTTTGATTGAATATTATTTTCGTCACAGTCCCTTCGCGAGGGACTATGGTTCCGTGGTATTTTGGAATTCTGACACCACTTGGCAATTGCGATGCGACATCGGTACAATAGAACTGAAAAGTCGCTTCGTTGTACCAACACATGACACAAAAGCTGAAAATGGTCGAACGACGTAAGCACGGTCACTTCACAAAAGCGAGTGGTGTACAGACTTCGCTCGACTTCTATAGCTTGTAGTATTGACTGGTATTAAAATTCATATTTTACAAGTATAACTCCTACTTTCTTTCGGCCGGTACTTATCGACATAGCGGCAGCTGTATACCTTACCTCACCCCACCTCAAGAAAAACAGAGACATTGTCTATGTATTCGACTCGAGCGCATTGCATCCTGATGTAGCCTCGCCAGTCACAATCGTATTATCAAACGTTCTGAATCAGACAAGGACTTCAGTCAGAAGGAAATCGTAATGAAACTTTGTACCATTCTTGAGGTTGCTAATTTAGCAAACAACACAGGCGATAATTGTGATTGTCTCACAGTCTTCAAACACTCTCAGCAGAGCATTTACATCAAGCAGTGGAGAACGAATTCAATTACCCAAATTGTAGGTAAAGCTACATCCGAATCAAAAATATAAAAGTACAAAATTGAAAGCCCTTTGATGACGCCGATTTTTTATGCTGGTGATAATAAGGGGGCCGCGGGCCTCGAACGGAATGATGTTAAGTTTCAGTCGAAGATAAAGGTTTTTGAGTCAGACTTTGATTTACTTGAATTTGTAGTGATTCGGACTCAGTATTTGCTGCACCAAAGGGTGTAAAGTGTAAGACGAACGCTTATGACTGCGGTATTTACTAACGGTGGCTTCAACATAATTTTGAATCATATCTGCGGACGGTAGTGGATCACGTGGTCCATGCTGCTTATCTCTCGCCAAATGCCCTTGGCGAAAGGTTAGATCATGTTTTGTCTGAATAATGCATCAAAACATTGCAAAATTTGTTGAAACAACATTTGATGGACATTCATGATGGATTCATGGAGCATGAAAAGGTGTCGAAATTATTCCTCTGGTAGTGATTCGCATGCTTTTTACAGAACTCTCTTTTACGTTGTTAGCCTTTTCTATTCAAGTTAGATAATCATATTTATGCCAGCATAAGCCGCATAAACACTTGAAGAGAGGACTGTGCTCCTTTTTGAACATAGCTCACAAACTGCCATTTACCGGCTGTACACATTATTTTTGAAAGGTCCCCCTAAACTAAAACTACAGTGAGAGTGACTGTCACTGAAGGAAGACAATTTTCACAAAAACAAGGATGTCTCTCACTGCGAGTTGTCGTTGGAAGGCAACTAACGCAAATATTGTAATCCCCATCCTATTTTACTGCAGACATGTCTTCAAAATAACTCAGCTATACAGTTTTGAGTCCATCGCTGAATTTTTTAAAGGGATATATGTCACTTTAAAATCATATCATTTAATGGCCAAAACAGTGACCATGAAGTTTGAATTGCCATTTCCACATTAATGTTGGTATTTTTGTCCTGTTGTTGTAGCGTAGCCTCCGTCGATTTTAAATTTCACTGAACGAACGAGGCGAACAATGATTGCTTCCTTTCTTCCTGTTTCTCTTCGTCTCTTTGTTCCTCTACATGTATTTTCTCTGTCTGTATCTTCATACACAGTCGCTGTCACCATACGTCCATGCTATCACACAAAGAACCTATCTATCCACCCACGTGAAAAGCAGAGGGTATGCAGGATCAAAATGGCAGAAAATAAAATCTTCCAGAGATGTTACTTTACTACATTGCAAGTTATTGATGCTATGCTCGGACATAAACCCTCGAGGGTCTATAGCTCGGAGAAGTGTTTTCACAGCAGAACAAGGTCGATTGACACTCTTTAGCAACAATAAAATTGCGCACATGCACACGTCACTGATATGAAAACTTAATGTTTTACGGCTTGGAAGTGTGCCTTCACGATAAGTGCAGGTGTAATGTGATTTCAAAGGAAAAAGTCTATGGAAATTTGCCGTGTAATTTTCTTCTGTCGTACTGTTCGATGCGGATCATCGCTAGTGCAGTCCGTCAAAAAATAAAGTCGAAGTCTTACACTATGGAGCTGACACCATGGAGCTAGAAATAGATCTGGCTCCATGCTTACACCGATACGTTGTACCGCTGTATAAGCCGCTGATGATCTATACACGTCTGGGTACACATGGTCAAGTGCCAATGTACTCTTGCATTGCACGGCCCAAATCCGGTATCGGTGACAGTCCCTCCTTCAAGCAAGAGACGTCCTTTCTAGCTCCATGGGTCAACCTATGGAGCTAAGGGTCAGCCATAGTCCGTATCGTGTTGAGGGATTGAGGGTGAGCATTTCATGGTCCACATTGCCACAATGCTGGCCAGAAAATTCATCGTCTATACCCCTCATTATCTAATACTGTGAGCAAACTAACTTCATTTACACTTCGCCGCGAAATGCATACAGGTGGCGCTTTTCGCATCTGATTAACAGGCTTTAATAAGGGTACAAGTTAGCATCGGCGAAGTTGTAATGGTAGCCAAAGCCGGTGTCCTGCTATCAATCCTGCTGCCATCTATCCTGACATTGCTCATTTGCATACATAAATGTGCGTGTTGGGGCAATTGTTATGCAAATGAAGGACCCCATTCAATCTATCATTCCGTTGCGACGAGTATCATGCTGCACTGAATGTACGTGAAAACGGTGTTTTATCACCATTTCACAGATCATTTGTGATAATGATCAATGAAATTAGGTGCTTCAACATCGCGAAGACGCCAAGATAAGTCGTTTTACTCAAACAGATGATGTGATGTGAACCGGGATGTGATGCAACTGTGAATGAAACCATACACTTTTCACAGACGCAGCGTGCATTTCAATCTATCCAGTATCCAGTGTATGCAAGCTGACTTTTTTGCGCTCACCGATATTTGGCTGGTCACCAGTTACCGATCAACTCTAAGAGATCTAGAGATCTTTTACAAAATTCGTAAGTACATGTTTACCATCTGCATGTCATCTGTACATCCAATTGACCGATCGACGAGACAACGCATCGTCGATCCTGCGACTAAATAATATATGCATGGAGGTAGCAGAGACCTACCTCCATGATGTAAGCATCTGTTGGTAATCATCGTGATTTATCATTTTTGAGATTTTTAAGGACTGATTCTACGGATACTGTGATCGTGCAGAAATCAATGCGAAGAACAAGATGTGCGGTAGATCGTTTGCGTTTGACTGTGATTTTGCCGCACGTTAACACAAATGCTGATAAACAAGCAGCTCTTTTACCCTTTTATGAAAAGTGTGAAGTCGGCGTTTTTGTGACACCTGCAGCTCAACATACTCCGCGGCATTCAAAGAGTTCAGTTCCATTAGGCCTTTGCTCAAACGATTGATACAGTCACATCGTGTCTATTCATTCATTGTTTTTCCTTTTCTGATCTTTCGGCACGTGGGGTAGGTTTGTCAAAATGCGATCAACAAGTTTAATGATGGGAGTGTGGCAAGACGGGAACGATGCGATGCGTTTTACCACATATTTGACGAATCGCAATGGACTGTAGCTGTCAAAATGTGAGTGGCGAGCAATGTCATTGGGTTATTATAAGTGAACACGTGATATGAGTGCCTCTAAAATCATAGTATGAACTGCAATTTACTCATTCTGAATTCGACACCAGAAGCGATACTACACAGCGTCTTGGTCATCATCAGAATACGATACAACAACTTGAACAAGCCAGCATCTCAAACAAAGCGTTTTCGAACTTTAGTTTTTCTTTACAACTTTAGTTACTAAGTTAACTCAAGTCCATAGATCACTGTTTTACTGTTTTTAGACGTATATTGAAGTTATTTGGTTGCTTACCGTTTAATTGTTTGTTGTTGCACTGGTAACACATTCTCTTCAGCTTCAGAGCTAAAGTATATTTGACTCAACTTATTAATTGTAGATCAAATTGTGCTCTAATCTCAGCACTAAACATTATCATTTTGTTTTTGATCTGAACTTTTGGTCCACAAGCTTCTTTCTTTTTATTTAGTCTAGTTTGGAGAAAATAGTTATTGATTGATCATACCTTTTCATTTGTAATTTTCAGCAAGTACATAGTATTAACCAAATTGCAATTGTTTGTCATTGCTAGTAAGTTTTTGTACACCATAGTAAATATGAAGCAGTTGTTCAACACTAATGATGTTAAGTTCTTTTTCTCCACAGGACAGTATCCAGACAGCATTCAGACCACCACTCACAGGAAGACATTCAAAGATTACACAAAATCATTCGTGTATGAAGGAGGTAAGATATCACTCCTTGTTCACCTTGTAACATGGACATTTTGCAAACTAATATGAGTGCATTAGTTAAAAAAAGCAGTATGCTATTGTCCATCAGCACTATCTTCCTATACAAATTAGGCCTGTACGGTATGTGGTCTACCTCTCTGGTTTCATAGATAGATGGTTAATTGTCACCCAGTTTGTCAGAAATTGAGATAGACTGAACATTGCAAGGTTATGTACCAAATTGATAAATACATACTTGTCAGGATTCTAGCAGATTCTAAGCTTCCTGTAAGAGCAAATTTCTTTCACAAGATGTAATTTATTGCTAAGTTAGCGCATTTTTACATTACAATTAACTTCTTGTATCTGGAAAATTGATCAGGTGAAGTTTGTGAGACAATGGATGTAAGGTAACCTAGAATAAATTTCAAGTTGAAAAAACTTCTGATGCAAACATTCCCTCATATCAGCGTATGTGCACATTTCGCTTCTTCCTTGACAGGAAAACGAAAGTCACAGCTGTTTGAATTAAGACCTGGAAACAAAACAATATTGTGTAAAATGTTTTACTATTGATTTGAGATTTGAACATGCCGGACATAAAATGCCCTTACAACATACTTATATACAGAATAAAAGTAGCTAAAAATATTATAAGTTATGGAGTGTAATATAAGAAAGTGTACAGTATATTACACAGCCTCTTTTATGACTGTGCTATCAGGTTATTGAGTCAACTTGCATGATGCATATTTTTCATTACGTTACAGTTGATGATTGCCTTTGGTATGTTGGTCCCAGCCGAAAGGAGAGGCGTCGTGTACTGCTTACAGAGGAAGAAAGGAAAGAAGTATTTCGGGAGGCGCACGATTCAGCCATTGGAGCCCACCTAGGCCAGAAGAAAACTATTAAGAAGATCAATGCCCGGTACTATTGGAGGAATTTGTCATCAGATGTTAGAAGTTGGGTGAGTTATTTATGTATTCTTTTTAGCCTCACTGTCAACAACAAAGCGCTCATGCGTAGATTTTGTGGTTGATTAATGTCTGTCTGTGTGTGTCAACAAATTTGTCAATAGAGAGAATCTAGAAAACTGCTGGACCGCTCCTGGAAATGCTTGAAATTTAAAAGTACTCCTGGAAACTCAGATCTGTCCTGAGAACTAATGAAATTCATTCACATTATCAACAAAACCATGCCCTGAACATTTACGTTTATGGGGAAAACTATCAAAAAAGTAACTTCTTTTATTGTGAATTTTTTTTACATTCATTCTTTTTAGTGTCACATAATCAGCAAAAAGAAACTATCAAAATACATTGATTCAGTTAATTAATTGAGTAAATATGTAAAAACTCATTCCACTAACTATGGTGAATGTCATTTCCCATCACTCTGGCTCGATAAACAGCTGCTTTTTGTATTATATTCAGAAAAGAAATCCGTCAATTTCAAATTAGCAACACTTTTTTGACTGTGGCAATGGAACAGAACTTGTTTGGTTAGCAATAAGAAATCATTCATGATTTCCAAGAATTCTTGGACAGACACAGATTAGAGTGCTTTTTAGCTGTTATAGACTATTGTCTATAGAAGCTATTGGGATGGATCTGTTCTGTATGTATGTATGTATGTATGTATGTATGTATGTATGTATGTATGTATGTATGTATGTATGTATGTATGTATGTATGTATGTATACAAGTGTTTGTATTTATGCATGTATGTATGTATGTATGTATGTATGAATGTCTATTAGAATGTCTGTGAACTCAATTATTTTAAAACTACAGTACTTACAGACTTGATATATGATATGTCGATGTGTTGTGGAATTCAGCTGGCTGGGATATTTTCATTTTCATGACGTTGTTGAAAATATACAAATTAGCAAAACAGGGCCAATTTTGGTAAAAAATCTACTACTTCTTAACTGCTGGTCAAAAAGGCTTAAAAAGTTTAACGGTTTAACAATATGTCGTCGGGTAACTGTAATGCCACCTAATGTACTATTACTATGGAATGCAAGACAAATTTTATTCTTCCAGAGGTGAAAAATAACTGTGATTACAGGACACTGACCACTGGTGGTTAGCTATCATACAGGTAGACTGATCTACTGATGCAATAGGGTACTATCTGTCTCTGTTTGTATTTCAGATTGAGAAATGTGACAAATGTCAGCGCTTTGTGAAAGTGAAGACCATGGTACCAGAACTAACTGTAGGGAGATATGTAGCAATGGTAGAATAGGTGGCAATGGTAGAATAGGTGGCAGGGGAGGATAGATGGCAGCTACTCTGCCAGCTATTCCGCCTGCCATCTATCCTTCCATTGCAGTCTTATATGAGTAAACTGTAGGGAGATATGTAGCAATGGTAGAATAGGTGGCAATGGTAGAATAGGTGGCAGGGGAAGATAGATGGCAGCTTTCTGCCTGCTTTTCTGCCTGCCATCTATCCTTCCATTGCAGTCTTATATGAGTAAACTGTAGAGAGATATGTGGCAATGGTAGAATAGGTAGCAATGGTAGAATAGGTGGCAGGGGAGGATAGATGGCAGCTTTCTGCCTGCTTTTCTGCCTGCCATCTATCCTTCCATTGCAGTCTTATATGAGTTAACTGTAGGGAGATATGTAGCAATGGTAGAATAGGTAGCAATGGTAGAATAGGTGGCAATGGTAGAATAGGTGGCAGGGGAGGATAGATGGCAGCTAGTCTGCCAGCTGTTCTGCCTGCCATCTATCCTTCCATTGCAATCTTAACTGAGTAAATTGTAGGGAGATATGTAGCAATGGTAGAATAGGTGGCAATGGTAGAATAGGTGGCAATGGTAGAATAGGTGGCAGGGGAGGATAGATGGCAGCTAGTCTGCCAGCTGTTCTGCCTGCCATCTATCCTTCCATTGCAATCTTAACTGAGTAAATTGTAGGGAGATATATAGCAATGGTAGAATAGGTGGCAATGGTAGAATTAGTGGCAGGGGAGGATAGATGGCAGCTAGTCTGCCAGCTGTTCTGCCTGCCATCTATCCTTCCATTGCAATCTTAACTGAGTAAATTGTAGGGAGATATATAGCAATGGTAGAATAGGTGGCAATGGTAGAATTAGTGGCAGGGGAGGATAGATGGCAGCTAGTCTGCCAGCTGTTCTGCCTGCCATCTATCCTTCCATTGCAATCTTAACTGAGTAAATTGTAGGGAGATATATAGCAATGGTAGAATAGGTGGCAATGGTAGAATAGGTGGCAGGGGAGGATAGATGGCAGCTACTCTGCCAGCTTTTCCGCCTGCCATCTATCCTTCCATTGCAGTCTTATATGAGTAAACTGTAGGGAGATATGTAGCAATGGCAGAATATGTGGCAATGGTTGTGGCAGGGGAGGATAGATGGCAGCTAGTCTGCCAGCTGTTCTGCCTGCCATCTATCCTTCCATTGCAATCTTAACTGAGTAAATTGTAGGGAGATTTACAGCAATGGTAGAATAGGTGGCAATGGTAGAATTAGTGGCAGGGGAGGATAGATGGCAGCTAGTCTGCCAGCTGTTCTGCCTGCCATCTATCCTTCCATTGCAATCTTAACTGAGTAAATTGTAGGGAGATTTACAGCAATGGTAGAATAGGTGGCAATGGTAGAATAGGTGGCAATGGTAGAATAGGTGGCAGGGGAGGATAGATGGCAGCTAGTCTGCCAGCTTTTCTGCCTGCCATCTATCCTTCCATTGCAGTCTTATATGGGTAAACTGTAGGGAGATATAGCAATGGCAGAATATGTTGCAATGGTAGAATAGGTGGCAGGGGAGGATAGATGGCAGCTTTCTGCCAGCTATTCCGCCTGCCATCTATCCTTCCATTGCAGTCTTATATGAGTAAACTGTAGGGAGATATGTAGCAATGGTAGCATAGGTGGCAATGGTAGAATAGGTGGCAGGGGAAGATAGATGGCAGCTTTCTGCCTGCTTTTCTGCCTGCCATCTATCCTTCCATTGCAGTCTTATATGAGTAAACTGTAGAGAGATATGTGGCAATGGTAGAATAGGTAGCAATTAATGGTAGCATAGGTGGCAATGGTAGAATAGGTGGCAGGGGAGGATAAATGGCAGCTTTCTGCCAGCTATTCCGCCTGCCATCTATCCTTCCATTACAGTCTTATATGAGTAAACTGTAGGGAGATATGTAGCAATGGTAGCAATTAATGGTAGCATAGGTGGCAATGGTAGAAGTTAGTGGCAGGGGAGGATAGATGGCAGCTAGTCTGCCAGCTGTTCTGCCTGCCATCTATCCTTCCATTGCAATCTTAACTGAGTAAATTGTAGGGAGATTTACAGCAATGGTAGAATAGGTGGCAATGGTAGAATTAGTGGCAGGGGAGGATAGATGGCAGCTAGTCTGCCAGCTGTTCTGCCTGCCATCTATCCTTCCATTGCAATCTTAACTGAGTAAATTGTAGGGAGATTTACAGCAATGGTAGAATAGGTGGCAATGGTAGAATTAGTGGCAGGGGAGGATAGATGGCAGCTAGTCTGCCTGCCATCTATCCTTCCATTGCAATCTTTACTGAGTAAATTGTAGGGAGATTTACAGCAATGGTAGAATAGGTGGCAATGGTAGAATTAGTGGCAGGGGAGGATAGGTGGCAGCTAGTCTGCCAGCTGTTCTGCCTGCCATCTATCCTTCCATTGCAATCTTAACTGAGTAAATTGTAGGGAGATTTACAGCAATGGTAGTAATAGGTGCAATGGTAGAATTAGTGGCAGGGGAGGATAGATGGCAGCTAGTCTGCCTGCCATCTATCCTTCCATTGCAATCTTTACTGAGTAAATTGTAGGGAGATTTACAGCAATGGTAGAATAGGTGGCAATGGTAGAATTAGTGGCAGGGGAGGATAGGTGGCAGCTAGTCTGCCAGCTGTTCTGCCTGCCATCTATCCTTCCATTGCAATCTTAACTGAGTAAATTGTAGGGAGATTTACAGCAATGGTAGAATAGGTGGCAATGGTAGAATTAGTGGCAGGCAGGGAGGATAGGTGGCAGCTACTCTGCCAGCTGTTCCGCCTGCCATCTATCCTTCCATTGCAATCTTAACTGAGTAAATTGTAGGGAGATTTACAGCAATGGTAGAATAGGTGGCAATGGTAGAATTAGTGGCAGGGGAGGATAGATGGCAGCTACTCTGCCAGCTATTCTGCCTGCCATCTATCCTTCCATTGCAGTCTTATATGAGTTAACTGTAGGGAGATATGTAGCAATGGTAGAATAGGTGGCAATGGTAGAATAGGTGGCAGGGGAGGATAGATGGCAGCTAGTCTGCCAGCTGTTCTGCCTGCCCTCTATCCTTCCATTGCAGTCTTATATGAGTAAACTGTAGGGAGATATGTAGCAATGGAAGAATATGTGGCAATGGTAGAATAGGTGGCAGGGGAGGATAGATGGCAGCTAGTCTGCCAGCTGTTCTGCCTGCCCTCTATCCTTCCATTGCAGTCTTATATGAGTAAATTGTAGGGAGATATGTCGCAATGGTAGCATAGGTGGCAATGGTAGAATAGGTGGCAGGGGAGGATAGATGGCAGCTACTCTGCCAGCTATTCCGCCTGCCATCTATCCTTCCATTGCAGTCTTATATGAGTAAACTGTAGGGTGATATGTAGCAATGGTAGAATTACGGTAGTTGCAATGGTAGAATAGGTGGCAGGGGGATATATGGCAGCTAGACTGCCAGCTTCCACCTGCCATCTATCCTTCCATTACAAAATTGAGTAAATTGTAGGGAGATATATGGTAATGGTAGAATAGGTGGCAATGATAGAATGGGTGGCATTAATGGACAGATAGATGGCAGGGGAGGATAGATAGCAGCTAGTCTACCAGCTTTTCCGCCTGCTAACTATCCTTCCAATTGCATGTGAGATTTTAAATTTAAGGCTAGAGATATATATATAGACGTGTGGTTTAGATGACATTGTTCGTTACCTCAGAGTATAACTTATGATACAACCAGATATGAACTGAATTGCCTCGCGTGCACATTTTGTAAAGTACTTCTTGGGGTATTGGCTTTTATGACATTACATTGTTTTTATTCCCGAAATTAATCCAATCTATCTAAATTTGACATTATCCCCACTGTATTACGCAATGAAAAAAAAGAAAAGAAACCATTTGAAAAATTATGATCCAACAATATCTGTCGATGCAAGTGCAAATGGCTGAGCAGGCTCTTAACTGGCAGAGGTCGCGTTTGCGTATAAATTCTGCATATTTCACATATAATTGCCATGTAGAACGAGTTGACCTACTTCACAGTATCTCAATGCGCCCAAAAACGATACAATCATCTGTGCCGCGCGGTGTAGCAGCAAAATGAGTTCGTGACCTTTGAAGTACGCGTTTCAAAAAATAAATACCCATGGGAACCTGCTCACCACGCCACGCAACTCATGTACAGCTGACTATGGTGCACTTGTCAGGCGATGGTCGATGATTCTGGTTATTGCCTATATTGTCAAGTTCAATGCCTAATTTATACGGAAACACGAACTCTGTCCAGTGTATTCGAAGCTCTGCGTACAGGTTGTGCACACGGCCTCTACCACGTGCTGTCCTGTGGACAGTGTGGTACAAGCCGTCGGCCTACCACCGTACCGCCGGGAAATGCAGACCTATTGTACGCAGGAGCATGGCAGGAGCTAGCCTACTGCTCCTGATTTAACATCAATGCCAACATGGAAATCTCATGAAAAATTTGTCATTGTTGGTTCTGTAGCTAATACAATCTTGAAAAGCAACTTAAAAGACACAGACTGTCAATACGTCGCCATAATATTATGCTGATCTCAGCGGAACCATGCCGGAATATAAATTCGCTGACACACACACAAGATTGAAAAGTGTCACTCTACATCTCATTCTCAGAGAAAAATGCATTGATCAAATATTATGACGCTAACCTTCGATAATCTAGCTTTTGGTTCGCTATGTCCAGAGTAACCCACACGATTCTTAAAGTCAAACGTCGACACGACGACATCAACAGTCAAACTCAAGATTAGCGATCAGCGCGGCCGAGTGACTGAATTCAGAAATCACTTTGTGTAAAATGTTTTAGTGCAGCAGTACATGAAGTAGGTCATGGCCTTGGACTCTGTGCACGAACCTGATTGGACACTTCAATACCTTTGACCCAAAGTTATTATTCATCAGCACTTCCATGCCATGAGGCTAGGTAGAGAACGTATTACGTACGCAGTGTACGCTGTGTGTTAGGAACGCACACAGGGAATGCACAGCGTACACTGCGTACGTACGCAGGGCTAGCGAGAGAGTTGCCGACATCGACGGTTATTTACGAAAAAAGAATAAAAGACTGGCATTTTTGGAAGCGATCGAGTAGCTGAGGTAGGCAGGGATACGACTTGGGCCAAAGAACGCTGAATTTCGGCAGTAATTTGGCTTTTTACGTCAAGTCCAAAAATGGATTTGAAGTCACCAACTCTACGTACGGGTCTTTGCAGGGCTGTGGTGAGCGGGGCTATTAATAGCTGTAGCGGAACACACAGCATCGTACGCAGGGCTAAGAACGTATGTACTCATTTCTGGCGATCGAGCAGCGAGGGAAACAATCAATTACCAAGGATGAAGCTAATTTGCTAAACGATATTTTATCTTGAATAGTGAGTTGAATGAGTAATAAAATATCATATTTTTAATGTTCAATACGAGGTTGAAACACGGAGGGACCGTGGTTGAAACCAGAGCTATCCAGCTGTAGCCAACCTGGACAAGCACATTTCACAGCGCCCTCAAACAGTCGATTGTTTTCACTTGTCATACGCGGCGTAACAGAAAAATTAAAACTTTCATAACTTCATTAATATCCAAGCCACGCCCACCAAACCTTTTCAGTTCTAGCCATTTGAATTCTGAAGATGTCTACCAAATTTGACTGAAATACGTTCAGCCGTTTTTGAGAAAATGGACCAACAGACAGACCGACAGACACACAGACACACAGACACACAGACAGACAGACATCGCTGCGACATAACCTCGCTGCGCGCATGCGCACGCGAGGTAAAAAGGAATAAAGCACAGTATTATCAAAATACACTAAAGTAACAAAGGCAGGGGGTTAGCGTTACTTTCAATAGTTTGAGTTGTTAAAAAAATTATTGTGAATTATCAATGACATGCAACCTTGATGTTCATAGCTCTGTGCTTTGGAATGAAAAATTCACAAGGTTTAATAAAATTGAATTGAGTCATGGTTTTGGTCGTTTATAAAAAATTCCTTTCCATGTGCATTATAAGCTTTTGTATAAAATAAGTTTACCAATGGGAAGATATACGGCCATTAAATTGTAAACTCTGACTTGGTATGAACGAAGAAAAGATTTATATTTGATATTATGTGGTAAGGAGATTAATTATTTAGTGTAAACTCAATGCACTGTAGTACCCAGGATCAAGCTCAATTCATTGCAGGGTACCTGGCACAGATATCCTTTGGGTTTTTTTCCGAAACTGTAATCAGTATAGTGTATATAGTTTCATTGATTGTTTGTCTTGATTGCAACCCCAAGAAGACAACATTTGACAAAAGTATACATGAGATACAAAAACAAAATCGAACGTTTCCTAAAAGATTTGTTTTCTGTGGCAAATTGAACAATGCACAGCACAACACAGCACTAATTTAGGGCTACATCGATGACTGGTAGTCTACCCACGGCATAGGCGCTCCTTAGCCGGGTAGTCTGCTAAACAGATCGATTTTCGGCTCAATCTATCGATCCCGTGATTGATATACCCGTCACTGCAAACTAATTGAAGCGCCTGTGATCCACGGTCACTCCACAAGGAGGGACCGTGTCCTAGGCTATTACAGATCAGCCATGGAGTACAGCGAACAACTTGATGAATCGGCCGACAACCTTGCCATAGTTGTCACAGTTTCCTTGCAAAGATATATTTCACTTACATCAGCATCTTTTGCAATGAATAACATGAGCGACTCTTTGCCAATAATGAATAAAACTGAGTACCACATACGGAGCATTGACGGTACGCCTGGAATGATAGATAGCAGGGGAAAATAGATGGCAGGTATAGCTGCTATCTATCATCTCATTTGCATATCAATAGAAACACGTTGCCCATGCACGCATATTTATATATGCAAATAAGAAATGTCAGGATAGATGGCAGCAGGATTGATAGCAGAACAGGGGACACTGTCGCCATACTCGTAGGGCTATGCATGTAGCGTACCATGCTTGTGTAACTGCCGAGCTCAACGTGCATTCACGGTTGATACTCGTGACAATCATGATGTGTTCAATTCTGATGAAGATTCATAAGTCTTACTTTTGCAGTCTTTTTTCCGTACGATAATCCCGACAATACGTGTTACTGTTGGCAATGGGATACTTCCCAAGATATGTCGGATTATTGAAATACACCTGCAGACTGATTATACAGCCAATGTTTACAACATCGCGCAACGCATGTTGATGTCGCCGAACACCAGCAATACAAATGCAAAAAATGAACAAATTATGTATGCATTCAAAAATCGAAAACCACACAATGGCAGCATATTATCTCCAGATAATATGTGTAATTTTTTATTTACATAGTGGCAGCAATAAGCATAAATGGGCGAGCGATGTAAATGGGGTCGGTAAAGCATTGCAGCCGGTGAAAACGCCGTTGTTATCTATAGGGTATTCTGCATGTAAGGCGCTGAATTACTTGCGTCTGTAACAATGTAAACTTTTAAAATTAAAGCAAAACTTCAAAAATCTTAAACCATACAATTGAAGTGCACAACATCAAGATTATTTGTGTATTTTTTTAAAGTCAATAGCTGAAGGAATAATAATCTCCAAGCGAGCGATTGATTCGGGACCGGTGAATAATCACAGCCGGTAAATATTTTGTCTGGGCTTGGGAGTAATAAATTACGTCGCCGAATCACGACAGTAAAATGTAAATTTAAATAAAACCAACGCAACAGCAAAACATCGAAAATAATACCCTTGTAGGACAGTATCTTAAGATTATAGATTTAGATTTTTACATTCATAGCTGAAGAAATAAGTATCTTGAGGCAAGCGATCGGCACGGTAGCGGCGAAGAAATTACAGCCGATAATACTGGGTGCGGGAGGGAGGGAGTAACGTATACGCGTACGTCGCCAAATCACGAGAGTAAAATGTAAATTTACACGAAACTAACGGAATATCCAAACATCGAAAATAACACCCTTGTCCTTGTAGTACAGTATCTCAAGATTATAGATTTAGATTTTTACATTCAAAGCGGGTGAAATAAATATTTTGAAACAAGCGATCGGCACGATAGCGGCGAAGCTGGTAGATCATCAGCGCCCATTGTTTTCTATGGGGCGCGAGTATGTGTGTTGCCGAAAAATTGAAGGCGGTAAAAATGTAAAAATACAATAATTTGAGCCAATATTTAAAAATCGAAAACGATACGATTGTAGAACGACATCTAAAGATTACGGATTTAGATTTTTACATTCGTAGCTGATGAAATAAATATATTGAAGCAAGTGATCGGCACGATAGCGGCCATGAATTTGCAGGTAGTAGATACCATTTTTTCCTATGGGGCGCGGGCAATGTGTTTTTTGTCGAACTACAGACGGCGGTTCAAGTGTAAAATCACAAGAATTTAAGCATATATTTAAAAATCGAAAACGATACGATTGTAGTACGGCATCTCAAGGTCTCAGGTGTGAATTTTGTATTTATGAATGAAACACTAACAAAATTGAAGCAAGCGATCCACAAGGTACCGACGACGGCGCAAAAACCATTGTTTACTATGGGAATTTTTCGTATCATTCATCCACACTTGCAATACCTAAAACTCGCCGGTTCAATTTTTTCATTTTTCGCACCAAATGAAAGAAAAGACACAGTCCTTCGGATGTTCATCGTAACAAAAATCGTATCGTTTTCGATTTTAAAATTACGCCTTACTTTTCTTGTACGAATTGGTTTCAGGGCTTAATTAGGGACGGTTCAGAATTTACTTCCAGGGGGGGGGGGGTGGAGGATTTTCAGGGGGGCCACCCATTTTTCCCAAGAAAATTTAGGGGGGGGGCCAGACAAAAATACCGCAATCTTTTAGGGGGGCCAAGGAAAAAAAACATCAATTCAATATTTGCCCAGAATTTCTGATCTCTACAAAAGAGAACCATAGACGCTACCTGGGTGACAGATAAACTCAACATGTTTAGTTTGACTCCTTTAGCTGCTAAATTCGGTAATATTCACAGTGGTTTGTTTTATGCATCTACTGTACTATCTTGTTCTCCTCCCTGAACCGTCACGAAATGTCCAGTATTTTAATAGCATGTCGACACAAACCATACAGTGAACAGTCAGGGTTGTTTTTGACGAAAAGAGATCTTGGATCAAGTCCAGACTAGAATTCATTTGTCAACAATAACAATGGTCATTTATGTTCACATTGGTATGTTGCTAAATACAGCATTTGGTGTCTATGTAGTGATAGAATAACAAACAAATGCTGATACACAGAGATGAACATTGAACAAATGCTAAAAATTACAGCAAATGTCTTTTTAAGGTTGGGTTTACATTGTAGCTTGTAAAGCAGTTGAAAGTTGTGTGATAAAGAAGTGTTAATTTATGCAAATGTTGCAAATCACCCGATTTCTTGGCTTCTTTTTCCTCCCAATTTGAAAATTTCCAAAGAATTTAACTCCACTCCGGCTGGGTCAAATTTACTGAAATTTTCACATTATGTTTTTTAAATGCTATGTAACAAAACAACTATCAATTGGTTTTGTTCGGCAATAAAGCTCTTACATTTTTAATAAGAGGCATTTTAATTTTGCTGATCATGATTTGAATCAATTATTAGAGTGTCAGTCTTTAAAACCCCTACAATTTTAAATGAGGATGGATAATGCCAAATAAAATAGCTGTTTTTTACTACATATACTCTCCTTTCAAGTGAAATATTACATTTCAGAAAACTGTCTAGTTTATGACTTAATTTTTATCATTAATACCAAAATTGAGGTTTTTTACCCTAAATATACACCCACTTCATCCTTTGAGTACACTACTGCTACCATACTAAACTTTAGATTCTCTACTTTTGAAAATATATGGTATGAGGGGGTTTCCTTGTCATCTTTGATGAGAAATATAGCTTTGAAAAAAACTGTGAGCATTCAGAAAGTAGCATACATTAATATTATGGTGTCAGAAGTTTCAACCATGTTTTTACAATGGTGTTCTGTGTATTGAAAAATTTTCTACAGTTGAAGAAGTTCTACAAATTCAACACTTCAAATCAAAGCCATCAGCAACTGAGATGGTCAAAACATACCATCTGTCTAACATGTAAATTGTCTTTGTCATGGTCATTCATAAAAACAAATATCCTTTCGTTGCCCAAAGCAGATGAAACTTGTTCCCTTTCCTTAAAAATATTATGTATTACTGTCAAAAATATATGGTGAAAAATTTACAAAAGGGTTGATATTCCAATAATCCTGTATGTGCATCCAGAAGATCATGTGGCACTGCATCAATGCTATGGTGTCGGATTGTTGAAATATTGTGTACACAAGAAATTTGCTGTAGTCCAAGAAGTGATCTCAGTGTGTATGAGGCTAGGAGAAATGTGGATAGGCTTACACATTGTGTATAGATGCTAATACTTTTGTGTCCCATTCATTCTGATATGTATAATTAAATATTTCTCAGTGGCGGCTGGCAGAAAAGGCAAAAAAACAAATTAGCATGTATTGTTTCGTGTCATCTGAAAACATGCGCATCATGACTATTTTAAAATTAAAGTTTGTTAAAAAAATTTGAAAATATGAATGCTCTGTCAATTTTGAAAAATACTGCTGACAAAATGTGAACTTTGACTTACACAGGGTTATCTGCATTTTAATATGAACATTGGATTGTTAATGGAATGAGCAGAATAACATGTGAATTCATGTTTTTGATAAGGTGTTTTGTTCAAGAAATGTTCTAAAATATTCCTCAGCATTGTTGCTTTCAGTGGCAGCTACTTGGTTTTATGACAACTAAATTAGAAAAAAAGAGAAAAGTAAAAACAAGTTGGCTTTCACCAATTTTAATTCCTAATTTTAAAACTTTCACCGTGAGTCTGCAAATATTCAGCATCATCAAATGAAAATGTATGCTGAACTTGTGCATGTACATCTCACTTTCCAGAAATATCTGGATATCTGCAAATGATGTATCATTAAACTTCAAGATATATATCACTTTGCCAATTATCTGCTCCTCTGATTTTCTGTTCACCATTTCTAACTGACATCTTTGCTTGTCTTTGTGTGCATCATATGTATCAGTGAGACATAACGAAAAAAGTATTCATATTTAGTAATTAACTTTTCTTCAGAAATTTACAACCAGATATGTTTATTGCTACCCTTTCCAAAAGTGTGCAACTTGCAGTCCCTGCAAATCATTCTTTTTATAGTCACATACCCTGAAATGATTTGTTATATCATCGATTAAATGTCCACTACAGTTCCTGCAACTTTTAGACTGGATATGTCTATAGTGTATGAGCATGCATGTATATATTAGGGGGGGGCCATGGAAAAAAAACAGCAAAGATGAGGGGGGGCCATAGATTTTTTCTATAATTACTAGGGGGGGGGGCCATGGAAAAAAATCACCCAGAAAAATAGAAAATCCTCCACCCCCCCTGGAAGTAAATTCTGAATCGTCCCTTAGCAGTGGTGCTGTACGCGATTCGGACATAACCGCTTGTCTGTGTCAGCATAATTTTGGCAGAATTTTCGTAATTTATTTTATATGTAAGTAAAATACTTACATATACGTTTTCATGTATATGTATACTATATATTTAGAGAATCTTTAGGACAATGCTAGCGTGAAACGGCGGCAATAGCGTTATATATTTCTGACGGGCGTCAACGTCCATGAGACAGCGTGTCGCT